>NC_090751.1:88529603-88542103 GCF_036898095.1 Palaemon carinicauda
CCACCGACGATTGGTCAACGTAGACTCGTACTTGTCGACACCTCTTCAACCCGCCCCCTCTAACCTCGCTCTCCACATCAGTGCACCCACGGATGACTACGCCCACTTCCTCACTTCGTACCCGGAAGTTTTCCGTCCAGAACTTAACCAAACGCCCACGGTTCCTGCCAAGCACAGTATTTATCACCCTATCAAGACGACGGGACCCCTAGTCTTCGCAAAATTCAGACGTCTGGCACCGTAACGATTGGCAGCCGCCAAACAGACGTTCGCCGAAATGGAGGAAATGGGCCTTTTGCCAAAAGGCCTCCAGCCCATGGTCGTCACCCTTACACATCGTTCTGAAGAAAGACGGCTCCCTCCGTCCGTGCGGGGATTACAGGCGCCTGAACATGCAAACAGAACCGGATCACTACCCCCTCCCAAACATTGCTGACGTGACCTCCTACCTGCACAAAGCAAAGGTTTTCTCTACGCTCGACCTCCTGAAAAGGTATTATCAGGTGCCTATGAACCCAGAGGACATCCCCAAGACTGCCATCACCACTCCGTTTGGTACATACACCTTCAATTACTCCTGTTTTGGTCTTAGTAATGCTGGGGCCACGTTTCGACGTCTCATGGATGGCATCTTAGGGGACCTTCGTTTCTGTGTATGTTATGTGGACGACATACTAGAGTTCTCCTCTTCAAAAAAGGAACACCTCCGTCACCTGCGCATCGTGCTCAACCGCCTGCAACAAAACGGCCTTGTAGTCTGGTACGACAAGTGTACCTTTGGCGCCAACGAAGTGTCATTCTTAGGGCACCGCATCACTCCTGAAGGACTCCATCCCCTCCCTGAAAAGGTAGCAGCCGTTCAGAACTTCCCTGTGCCCTCGACCGTCAATGCTCTGCAGGAGTTCTTGGGCATGATCAACTATTATTGCCAGCCATTGCCGCCACTCTTGCTCCCCTCTACGCCTCCCTCAAGGGCAAGCCAAAGGACCTGAAGTGGGGTCCCCTTCAAGAAGCAGCCTTCTGCAATGCAAAGAAGGCCCTATCAACTGCTGCGGCTCTCACTTTTCCTATCCCACATGCCCCTCTCCTTCTCTCCACCGATGCCAGCGACGTTGCTATTGGTGCAGTACTCGAGCAGGTGGTCAATGGCTCGCCCCGCCCATTGGTCTTCTTCAGCAGAAAACTGTCCAAGGCAGAATCGGGTTATTCTACCTTCGATCGAGAATTGCTGGCGGTGCACTTGGCTGTCCGTCACTTTCGTCATTTCTTAGAAGGTACGTCCTTCGTCATTCACACAGACCACATGCCTCTGGTGCACGCCTTTACTCGACAGTCTGATGCCTGGTCCGCCCGGCAACGCCGACATCTCTCCGCCGTGGCTGAATACAATTGCACCCTCCAATATGTCCCTGGGAAAATGAATCCCGTTGCTGATGCCCTGTCAAGAAAAATGTTGGCTGCCTTTCAACTGGGATTGGATTACAACGCCCTGGCTGAAGCCCAACGACAGGATCCAGAATATCAAGCATGTAGGACATCCTGCACGTCCCTCTGTTGGGAAGATTTCCCCATCGAAGACTCCAACACCACCCTCCTCTGTGACGTCAATACTGGCAGACCACGACCTTGGATTCCTGCTCCCATGCGCCGACAGGTGTTTGATTTCATTTACGGCCTTTCACATCCCTCGTGCCGTTCTACTGCACAGCTGCTGAAGGCAAAGTTCATTTGGCACGGCATTTCTAAGGATGCTAAGGATTTGGTCAGCGCCTATACTTCTTGCCAAATTTCTAAAGTACATCGACACATGGATTCAGGAGTGGGCACCTTTCCTCAATCTCAGCGTTGTTTCGCACACATTCACGTCGATGTTGTAGGCCCCCTACCCACATCACAAGGACATCGTTACCTGTTTACCGTCATCGACCGCTCCACCCGTTGGCCTGAAGCCATTCCCATGGAAACTGCAACGTCTGCCTCATGTACATCTGCCTTACTCTCTGGATGGATTGCAAGATTTGGTATCCCTGAGCATATTACTTCTGACAGGGGAACCACTTTCACCTCTCAATTGTGGACATCATTAGCGAATTTCCTGGGCATCACCCTACATCAGACAACGGCCTACAACCCCGCTGCCAATGGAATTGTTGAACGTTTTCATCGCACCCTCAAAGCAGCTTTGATGTCCCGCTGCAAGGATTGCAACTGGTTTACTCAGGTACCCTGGGTCCTCCGAGGACTAAGGACCACTCCTAAAGACGCCCTCGACGTCTCGGCCTTCTACAAACTGCTCCAATGATCTCCAGCACATACGTCACGTCATGGGAAAATTTACTCCATGCCGCCAGACTTACAAGCCCCAGCGAAGCATCACATACCAACAGACTTGCGCTCTGCAATGCACGTCTTCCTGTGCAAAAACACTACCAAGCCACCGCTAACGCCCCCTTACACGGGACCTTTCCTTGTGATCCGACGCAGTCCGAAAGCATTCCTACTAAACATTCGTGGCAAAGAAGACTGGATCTCCATTGATCGTCTAAAACCTGCTTATCTACTGCCAGATGACCCGCCTACAGTTCCCCTCTCTAGATCAGGGCGCCCTATTTAACATGTACAGTATGTCATTTTTAGGGGGGGAGCCATGTACCAACCGTGTGTCACACGATCGTACATAAATTATTTTGTACATATTATGCTTGTATCTGCCCTCTTCCCTCGTACTAAAAAGAACCCGAATAAGCATGTCTGCGTTTTTCCTCTCTAACATTGCCTGTTTCTCGAACATGAAAATTCCTGTTGCCTTGAGGTTTTGTATATAAAGGAAAGTGTTCTTTAATAAAGTTACTCAGTTGATTGCATCCCGCCTTTGAGTCATAACCTTCTCATAAATCTAAATATGTCAAGTGTGGATGATCTTTTATTCAAAATGTTAGTTTTTCATACAACATCCGTGATTGTAAATATTCTTCGAGTTATTCTTCAATATATATATATATATATATATATATATATATATATATATATATATATATATATATATATATATATATATATATATATATATACATATATATATCAAATAATGACACAGTACGTCTTTGCAGTAAACTGAATACTGAAAAAACAGCAAAACAATTTTAACATTGAATAAATGATTTAGCCTCTAAATGCGTCAAAGTGAGTATCATATGAAAATTTATTCAGGAAAAGTAATTTAGTTCGTGTAACTGTGACAGGGATAAATCCAATAAACAGTGAAGGACAAAGGGTGAATAACTGATGACCAAAAAAACGTAAAAAAGACAATGCTTAATGAACTGAGTAAAACGATAAAATGAAACATAAGTGAATGTGTCGGCTACCTCCATTTGCCTCTGTCGTGGCCATGTGAATCGGAATATGGAAATCATTAAAATTTCTGGTTCGTTATATTTCCCTTTTCATTTTGACATTTTGTGTTTACATGTCAATCAGAAAAATTTTCTTTTTTTTATTGGGCTGTGCCGTATTCATAATTTCTACCAATCTCCATAACGCTCTAACATTTCTGCAAAACTGTCAATCCAGTAATATTTAGGTCTTTTATTCGAAAAAATTATATCACCATCCAATCTCTCTTCTTGATCAAATGATCTGAAAACAGATTGACTAATTCGGATATGACTTGTGCACCCATAAATCTTTAACATGCTCCGCCCACAAGCAGCGTGATTTACCACCGTGGTTCACTTTGCTCACAAATAAACGTTATCTCATTGCTCCGCTGTTCTGGTAAGCAGTGCATGGATGTGCTGCACACGCTAGCCGTATGGGTCATTATTAAAATATCACAATTACCTATAATCTGTTCTATTACTATTGTTGTTATATTTATATGAACCAGCTGTGAAAAGGTGGAAGCTAATCACAATGTTTGTGGGCCAAGCATGTTATAGATTTTGAACTGCACTCAGTTACTTCTGACCAATTCAAGACAGTTCTGAGGCATTATATTTCTTCTTTGTGTTTATGTTTTTGCATTTTGTAAATCTGTGTACATAAGGTTTCTGGCTGTGTATATTGCATGGTCATCTTAGGTTTTATTTACATATAAGAGAAATGATATCTGAAAACTGCCTGGAAAACAATAACATTCCCCAACTTGCGGTTTTGTAATGACTAACAATTTCAACATATGTGCGGTTTTATGTTAGGTCATGTTACAAATCATTCATATGCCATATATAATAATACACAATTGATCTCAAATTTCATTCCAATTTAGTTACTGAATTTACTTCAAAACGAAGAGTTTAGTAGATAGTGCTGACTTCGTTGTTTCCCTCCACCGTCAAGCTTTGGAACTTTTTCTAAAGGATTTGTTTTCAGAGGTGCTTATAACCTAAAATTGGTCTATACTCCCAAGAGGCTATACCTTGTTATTTTATTACTCTTTTTTTTTTTTCTTCTACACTTTCGAATAGATCAGATAAAGATACATGGGCTACCAATCCCATCGGACTCTGGATTAAAAATTAGCTAGTTACGCCCAACTCTTTTTATTTTTCTACTGCCATACAATTTTCGTAGAATTTTCACCACCTTCCCTGCTTCACTTGCTCTACATATTAAAGGTTCTTTCATTTTGGCTGGAGGCCTATCATCTTTGGAAGGGTAACAGATCAGATTTGACCCGGAATAACTATATTCAGCTTAGAGCTTTTGCTCAGAGAATTTATGCTTCAACTGAAAAGGAATACAATTTAACCATAAAAGAAACCCTTTCTGGTACAACTCAGGAACATAAAGGGTGGTCTACCCTTAAATCTGCACTCTTTGGTGTAGATGCAACAGTTCCTCCTTTACTTAAACCTGATGGCTCAGTCACTCACTGTCCAAAGGAAAAGGCAACCCTCTTAGCTGATGTTTTTGGCAGTAAACAGAGTAATGATAAACTTGAACTTCCTCATTCTTTTTTTCCTGAGGCTAAATCAACAAGTGTAGCTTTTCGATCTCTTTAAATTAAAGCTGTGTTGATGGATCTTGATGCTTATGGAGGTGTAGACCCAAATGGTACTTTTCCTTTGTTTTTTATAAAGACTGCAGATTTCTTAGCTCCAAAGTTATCTGTTATTTTGCGCAAGTTAACAAGAAGAGGAGCTTTTAGCATTTGTTGGAGAATTGGTAATGTTACTCCTCTTTGTAAATGTGTTTGTGTTAGCTCAAGTCCAACTGATTACCGCACAATTTCCATAACTCCTATATTAACTAAAGATTTTGAACGTTTTCTGGCAAAACGTCTTAATAGATTTGCTGAAGGTAATCATCTATTCCCTAGTTTGCAATTTGGTTTTTGTAAAGGCCTTGGAGCATGTGATGCCCTTCTTACAATCTCCAATGCTGTACAGATATCCCTTGATTGTGGTCAGGAAGTTCATATGATTGGCCTTGATTTTAGTACTGCCTTTGACCGTGTTAATCATGAGGCCCTTGTTTTCAAACTCAAACAGTTGGCAGTGGGTGGATCGTTTCTTAGCATTATTATTGATTTCTTAAATAATAGATCTCAAAGAGTTGTTGATGGCCACCAAGGTGAGTATAGGAATGCGATATCTGGTATTCCACAGGATAGTGTTCTTGGCCCATTACTTTTCATACTATATACACATGGCATGAGGTTTGGCCTAGAAAACAAGCTTGTTGCATATGCAGATGATGCTACTCTCTTTACATCAATTCCGTCTCCTGAATGTAGATCTGTGGTTGCTGAATCCCTTAATGGAGATCTAGCTAAAATTAGTGCATGGTGCAAATTATAGGGTATGAAGTTGAATCCTAACAAAACTTAAAGTATGATTGTAAGTAGGTCAAGGACAGTGACACCTCAACATCCGGATCTCAGTATTGATAATGTTTCATCAACTTTGTATGACTCTTTCAATTAAAATTTTTGGTGTGATTCTCGACAGCAAATTTACTTTTGAGAAACACATTAGGTCTGTCTTTTCTTCCATTGCACAAAAAAAAAAAATTGGCTTATTGAGAAAGTCCTTTAAGATTTTCGGTGATCAATCTATTCTGAGGAAGTGTTTTAATTCTTTCATTCTACCTTGTTTTGAGTATTGTTCTCCTGTCTGGTCTTCAGCTGCTGATTCTCATCTTAATTTGTTGGACAGAAACTTTACGGTTTATCAAATTTCTTATTCCTGATTTTGATATTAATATCTGGCACCGTCGTTCAATTAGTTCATCATGCATGTTGCATAAGATTTTTCATAACTCTGACCATCCTTTACATTCAGATCTTCCTGGACAAATCCATCCTGTTCGTAATACTAGGGAGGCAGTTAATTCTAATAGCCAGGCCTTCTCCATCATGAGGCTCAATACTACACAGTATTCCAGAAGTTTTATTCCAGCTGTGATCAAGTTGTAGAATGACCTTCCTAAACGGGTAGTTGAATCAGTAAAACTTCAAAATTTCAAAATTGCAGCAAATGTATTTATGTTGAACAGGCTGACATAAGTCTTTTTATAGTTTATATATGACATATCTCTTTGGACGTTGTTGCTGTTTTTAGAATGATTTATTGTTAATTTGTTATCATCATTTATCTATTTCCTTTCCTCACTGGGCTATTTTTCCCTATTGGAGCCCCTGGGGTTATAGCATCTTGCTTTTCCATCTAGGGTTGTAGCTTGGTTAGTAATAATAATAATAATAATAATAATAATAATAATAATAATAAAATGTAAATAATTTCATTTCCTCTACCGTCAGTAATAATTTAATTTCCTTTACCATCCGTAACATGCCCTCTCCATTCTAAACTCATGTGGTCACTGTAAAGTCTTATTTTAAATTTTCTATTCATATAAATCCTTCGTTTTTCATTGAGTACTGCAACTTCTTGAAGTATTATTTTTAAAAACTACTACTACTACTACTACTACTACTACTACTACTACTACTACTACTACTACTACTACTTACATTTATATTATCATTATTACTGTTACCACTATCATCTAAAAAATTATAACCTTGTTGTTGGGGTTACTGTTAGAGATAATATTCTCTTAATATTCAGACCTCCAAACAGTTCCGTAAAAGCGCAAAGAAAAGTCTTACCAGTGATTGACCATTCAAAGGTCTCCCCCTTGCATAATTCCCTTCCATTGATCTAAAACAACACAAGAAAAAAATGACTGACTTTTCCTACCTCAAACCCTGAATCTTTTTTCTTTTCTTTTTTTTTCTAAGTCAAGAAAATTCAGATAGGTAATGATTTCCACATAGGTGCGAGTAATGGCATAATATTTGTGGCTATTTATCATATAAATTTCGTATGATGGTAAGGTAACACAAACACGGGTTTGGTGAACATTACGTGATTATTATTATTATTATTATTATTATTATTATTATTATTATTATTATTATTATTATTATTATTGCAAGCTAAGCTACAACTCTATTTGGAAAAGCAGGATGCTATAAGCCCAAGGGTTTCAACAGGAAAAAATAGTCCAGTGAAAAAAAAAGTAGATAAGGAAATAAACTATATGATAAGTAATGAACCATCAAAATAAAATATTTCAAGAACTGTAACAACATTAAAACAGATCTTTCATATACTAACTATAAAAAGAGTCTTATGACAGCCTGTTCAGCATCAAAACACTTGCTGCAAGTTTGAACTTTTAAAGTTCTACCAATTATACTATCTGATTAGGAAGATCTTTCCACAGCTTGGTCATACCTGGAGTAAAACTTCTAGAATACTATGTATTATTGAGCCTCATGATGGAGAAGGCCAGACAATACCATATAGCAATTTCACGTGTGTTTAGTGGTCAGTCAATGGATATATTTGGCAGGGCAATTGCACACTTGGCCCATTACCTCTTTTTATATTTCATTTTACTTTTCTTCGTGTTAAGGACATATATAAAACGGTAACTACATAGCTAGCTCTCTCATTGCACGTAATGCTAAAGATATAAATTTACTCGAGATATATTCGTCTCTTTGATCGTTGGCGTTATTACTTTTGCATATATATCATAGATTAACAGTATGCATTATCTTGCCTTATGGGAACCTAAATTTTATACCAAATTCCTGAACAAATTTACCATTTCAAAAAACTGCTTTATTGTATTTTTTATGTATACACATACACACACATATATATACATATATGTATGTATATATATACATACTGTATATATACATATATGTATGTAGGCTATACATACATATATATACATATATATACACACACTATATATATGCATATGAATTATATATATATATATATATATATATATATATATATATATATATATATATATATATATATATATATATATATATATATATACACTTATATACACACAGTATATATATGCAAATGAATTATATATATAAAGTATATATATATATATATATATATATATATATATATATATATATATATATATATATATATATGTATATATATACATGTATATATATATATATATATATATATATATATATATATATATATATATATATATATATATATATATATATGTGTGTGTGTGTGTGTGTGTGTGTGTTTGGGAGAGAGTGCTAAACCATTTCTTATATAGATCACTAAAATTGACAGATTTTGTAAGCAAATGTAAAGAATGAGATACTTCAATTATAATGAGAGGCAATTAACTTCAAAGTGAATATTTTAACAAAACGAGTCGTATGATGAACGAGCGCATATACTTCAAAGCGCGTTTGAGAACTGTACTTATAACGAAATAATTTAGCAAAATTTTCAATTTAGAACTTGTGGAATATGGAATTATATATCTAACACCATGTCTGAAATTTTATGCTAAGTCTCAAGTTGAAGATTTATTTTCATTTCAAATTACACCTCAGTGCGGTTCAACAAATTTTTCTGGAACCTTCCATTCACTTCAACTAGAAATTGAATGTACATGAAGGGATTGTGAGCATTATTCACCAAATATTAAAAGCATAGCTAATTTTGATCTCATTAACGCACAAACAAATAATAGAACTATGTTCTCCTTAGCCTATAAATAACATATTTAATTCCTCATAAGTAAACATAGCATTCTAAAATACCATGTACTGCCATTGACCTTGGTGGTCGGTAAGCCTTCATGCTCATTAAATCCTACCATGCTTTTCAAAATTAGATTTTTTTTTTTTCCAGCCAATGTTCCCCCTCCCCTTTTTAAGGGCCAGTGATCGAGATGGTTTCGCTGCAGCAATGATACTCTGGTGGAGTTTTTTCTTTTTTTCGTTTGGTTGATTAATAACTTCGAGTTATAATAAAATTCAAAAGACGGATTATTAATGATAGTGGGCATACTATTACTAAATCATCTACACTATCAAAATATGCATGCACTGTTAAAAAAAAAAAAATCGTAATTTTAATCGCAAATTCTCCGTAAAAATGTACTGTTCTCAGTCGTATTTCAGTAAAATACGGGCGACCGTAATTTTTACCCAAATTTTTTTTATTATATTTTACGGGTTGGTGACCTTAATATCACTCCTTAACGTCAATATATCCATTTTTAAAACGGTAGAATCCTGGAATAAATGTTGCCAGGTATTTACCGATTTTATGGCAAATTCTTAACAGTATAGTAACATCATGATCATGACTAGCATGGTAGTCCTGGGTGAGTATCGGTTGCGCGTATGATATAATCAACAGAATTACGAAATGTAGCGTAGGTAGGCCACTGCATTTAAAATGCTAGTATTGACATATATATATATATATATATATATATATATATATATATATATATATATATATATATATATATATATATATATATATATATATATATATATATATATATATATATACACACACACACACACACACGTTTGTGTGAGTTTGTTTGTGTGTGTTTACTCGTTAATATATCACTAGTTTTCTTGACTACTCTGTACGTTTGTTGGTGCAGCCAAAGGTAGAACAAAACTGCAGCAAACAAACAACTAACAATGGTAAGAACTCAGTTTCTACCGAGCTACCTTGATGAGCTCTCCGTTTCAAGATGGCTACCGTTAAACGTATGCGGGCTCGCTTCATACGGCATCTATTGTAGGATATCTATGATCTCCAGTTAAAAGCTTTCAAGTATCTGGCATTGATGTCTGTAACGCAAACAGTTAATTAAAGAAAACTAAGTCATACAATTTTTTGATGGGCAGTTTTTGAATGATCAATATTACGATCTTTAGAACGAGAACTTCTCACTGACTATCGTGAAAAACGCTAACGTAAGCAATGGTTGAAATACCACGGAAATACACAACTAAAGACTGAGCAGTCAGTCAGACTTACTGTCTAGACGTTACAATTTACATAAAACCTCATTGGACTCTCATCTATAATGCTGCATTCCGAATCCCAACCACTAAAAACTTTATGCTTAAAGGTATTCCAGCAGTTTACTCTGGAAGTAACTATTTGTATGCAAACACGGCACATTCCAGGTTGTCATCATGGTTTTTCCAATGAAACTTCCCGCGCTACACGGTCCCTGCTATTCGGGAATGACCGTTTCATACATGTTCAAAGTAACAATCGATACACATTAGCTCAAAATTATTCGGAGTATATTCATTGCTGGATCAATCAAATGCATGAAAATGCAAATATGTATTCATGCCTGAATGTTCCTTTGTATGCAATGCTAAAATCAAATTGAAATCGAAAACCATCTATAATAATGTTTCTCGTAGATTTACATCTAATCATTTCCTCATATTTCGGAACAAAACTTCCCTTCTGTCATTTTCCATTTATCAAATACTGGTGTACGCGACCCGTCAAAATGATTTCTAAATAGTTTCAACCCTTTTCAACGCCCTCCCCCTTTTATATTGCTATAACACGACAGTTGTGGTTTCAGAGTGTGTCTCTCGCGGTACCCCTCTCACCGGGGTATGATTACTTCCTCTCCCCTACCTGAGGGACAGGGAAAGATCGGGTAGTTATACGCCTGGCAATGCCGTTTAGCGTAACAGTATTCTGTATATATATATATATATATATATATATATATATATATATATATATATATATATATATATATATATATATATATATATATATATATATATATATATATATATATATATATATATACCCAGACACTTGTTATTTATTATATACGGAAAATTTCCCATTTGATGCCCCTACCATCCCTCTGCTTATTCTAAATACTAATAGAAAGGATTAATAAACAAACATTCACATAATGTCGACCTAACTTGACTTTCTATAGTTTTATTGAATTTATTGGAAAAAAACTACTCTTGAAAAACTTTAGGTTTTACTAACTTTTCTGTCACTACATAATAGCAAAATTTGTTTGACAGGAACTTACGGTCTATTACATTTGTTACTCCTGATTTAGATATCAATCTCTGGCACCGTCGTTCAATTATTACTTCATTATGCCTGTTGCATGAGATTTTTCATAATTCTGACCATCATTTTCATTCAGATCTTCCCAGACAGTTCCATCCTGTTCGTAATAATTGGCATGCAGTTAATTCTAATAGTCAGGCCTTCTCCATCATGATACTCAATACTGCACAGTATTCTAGAAGTTTTATTCCAGCTGTGACCAAGTTGTGGAACGATCTTCCAAATCGGGTAGTTGAATCGGTAGAACTTCAAAAGTTTAAACTTGCAGCAAATGTTTTTATGTTGAACTAGCTGATATAAGTCTCTTTTTGTAGTTTATATATGAAAAATCTGTTTTAATGTCGTTACTGCTCTTAAAATATTTCATTTTAATTGTTCATTACTTCTCATATAGTTTATTTATTTCCTTTTCTCACTGTGTTATTTATCCTGTTGGAGCCCTAGGGCTTATAGCATCTTGCTTTTCCAACTTGGGTTATAGCTTAGCTAATAATAATAATAATAATAATAATAATAATAATAATAATAATAATAATAATAATAATAATAATAATAATAATAATAATAATAAATATAAGGAAACTGGTTTATATAGAACCTTCATTTCGTAGACTAAGCTTGATATTGGGGCCACGTCACAAAAATAACCTGAATATTTCACTATATATCGGCCTGGCTGCTCTTTTAATTGGCTTTACGATCCACCGATCAATACACTGACAGCTAACAGTTATTTTTCATATATTCGTGCTGTCAAATCAAGAAAATTCCATTCGTTTTTTATCCGAGCTTGAGTTAAACGCGGTTTATGTAAAATAAAATGAACAATTTCATCAACAGAAGAGCAATATTTTTTCTACGTAGTGATTAATGAGATTACCATATCCAAGGACATTTCATATTAGAAAGGCAATTTATACATGAAATTGATGAAATTGATGGAATATATTTTGTCTTTCTTTATGCAGAGAAACCTATCCTTTCATGCCAAATGAACCAATCTATAACTTTTTTGAGGTAGGCTGATAGCTAGTATTAGTA
>NC_090751.1:88547103-88574603 GCF_036898095.1 Palaemon carinicauda
AAGACAGTGGAAAACCATGGTACAGAGGCTAAGGCACTATCCAAGGCTAGAGAACAATGGTTTGATTTTGGAGTGTCCATCTCCTGGAAGAGCTGCTTACCAAAGCTAAAGAGTCTCTTCTACCCTTACCAAGAGGAAAGTGGCTACTGAACAATTGCAGTGCAGTGGTTAACCCCTTCGGTGAATAAGAATCGTTTGGGAATCTCAGTGTTGTCTGGTGTAGGAGGACAGAGGAGAATACGTAAAGAATAGGCCAGAGTATTTGGATTATGTGTAGGTAAAAGGAAAATGAACCGTAACCAGAGAGAAGAATCCAATGCAGTACTGTCTTGCCAGTCAAAGGACCCCATAACTCTCGAGCGGTAGTATTTCAACGGGTGGCTGGTGCCCTGGCCAACCTACTACCTACGAAAAGATCTAATGAAGCTAGGAGAAGGATCCAGAAAATGGCAAATGCCTTTCAATTGTGGGAAATGTGAAGTCATGTGTAAAGGTTATAGTAACCAACAAACAGATTAACCACTGATGTATAATGAAATGGAAAGTGTGGACCAGAAGGACGATCTCGGCATTATTATAAGCAAATATTTGAAGTTCACCTAACAGAGCATAAAAGTTGATAAGAAAGTACAGAAACTAAAAGGTTACACAAAGAGACAATTCAAATACATAAACAAAGACACTGTACTGCAGCTGTACATATCAATGATAAGATTACATCTAGAATACGGAGTACAATTCTTGGCTCCAAGTGTTCAGAGGGATATAAATATACTGGAAGCAGTACAAGCTGGGACCACCAAACTAATAGTTCCAGCTCTAAGGCAATTTGGATATAGACGAAGGATGGAATGTTTGAACTTATTTGATCTACAAACTCGACGAATAAAGCGACAGCTAATAAAGACATTAAAAATACTTAAAGGAAAAACAAATGTAGATTACAACAACCTCTTCATGGTTAGCACAAATCAGCCCAGAGGTAACATACATACTGGAATTGAAAAGATATAACATCACTCAAAGTGGTAATTTCTTTACATAAAGAATAGCAAATACATGGAACAAACTTCAAGAGGATGTGGTGAACAGTAACATGGTAAACGAATTCAAGAATAAGTTAGACAAGATCCTAAAAACTCTGAATGTTTAAACGAATTCCCTCTACCAAAGAGGAAATGGATTCTCCGCGGATGGACTAAAAACTCATTCAGACATCCAAAATCCTTATATCCCCTTGAAACTCTCTCTCTCTCTCTCTCTCTCTCTCTCTCTCTCTCTCTCTCTCTCTCTCTCTCTCTCTCTCTCTCTCTCTACTTAAAGAAGTAAAGACATAAGATTTGAAATGAAATCTCATTATAATCGACTTCCAGGTGTCAATTAACACTTGCAAACCTGATCTTATCTCTAATGAGGCAGAGGCACTTTGCATTCATAATCATTTTCATTCAAGAATTTTCCTGATGCTTTCTAAATCAATAATTAAATCAAAATGCCCTTCTTGAAACCAATCCTATTTACCTGAAGACCAACGTTAATTCAAATAATTGATTGCTCATTTATTAAAGGTTTATAGGGAATGAGTGACGATTACTTTGGCCGTTGATACAGAAAGAGCAGGAGATATTAATGAATATTTCTTTAATATTGATCGGGAATAACTAAAGACATTTTCCTCATAAGCTACTTAGGAAACTTTTTTCTTCTATCAGGTCACTTTATCACGGGTGAATAACTGAATTTATTTTCATTACACTTGTAAATGAAAAGAATAAAATATATTCAGCTTAAGCTTCTCAAGTTATAAACACAAATGGTTATATTTTCTCTTTCCTGAGAAATGAAAATGTTGATGGTCATTTTTCATTTTACCCACAACAATAAGATGTGATCAATAAGCACATCATTTCATAACAGTGTAGGAGATAACGAAAAATCTTACAAATGATGATACATGTATCAAATTTTTCACACTTGTTCTCGAAGTCATATTTATCAAATCTGGTGGAATGGACAATTGAAAATCCAAGATAGCGGCCATTTTTCAAAGATGGCTGCCACATTACCCGCGCTAAGTTGATGTTTTCATTAGAAGTTTTTGTAGTTTTCCAGGTTGCATGATATAGATATAGATTCGTATGTTGCCAAGGTTAGTGAAGTAAATTATGTTTATAAAGCAAGATAACAATTTTTTTTCCAGATTTTTTTTTTTTAATGCAAAGAGCAGTAACATATACATTTTCAAGATTTTTACTGTGTTCTTTTTTTTTTTCTTTAAGATGGCCACCAGATTGTTCGTTTGTCAATTTGCGAGCTTTGCATCACAATGTTCAAACCATGTCACTGGTCCTACATCAGCTACTGCTCACATACGTAACTGTAAAGTGATGTGCAGGGGAGCGCTGACTGTAAGCATTTAAATTTTGCTTTGCAGCCTTTCTTACAGGTACGGTTCATTGCAAGAGGGAGTAGTGTTGTCCAAAATATCCGTCTAGTCTCTCCTTTCTGTATCCACCCCAATTCAGCATGACTGCTCGTGTCTAAATTGGAGATGCTTATCTGGCCCCAGATGATCACAGCCTAATAGGCGGCCCACTTTGCGTGTTCTGTGGGGGTTGTCTGTGTTTAAAGGTTTAAAGGCTACTCAGGAATTGCAGAGGCAAGGGACAGTGACATTGTCCTATCAAGCAGGACAATTCCCTAGAGACTGACCATATACACATATGATCAGCACCCAAGCCCCCTCTCCACCCAAGCTAGGACCAAGAAGGGCCAGGCAATGGCTGCTGATGACTCAGCAGATAGACTTATAGGCTCCCCCCAAACCTTCCATCATGAGCTCACAAGGATGTTGAGGTTGCAGACATTAAAAGCACTAACGAGTCCGAGCGGCACTCGAACCCCCGTCTGTCTAACACCAGGAGGAGACGTTATCAAGCAGGCCAAAGAGATCTAGTCTTGCTTCATCGATACTAGCACTGTTAATGCATGGTTTCCCTATCTGTATGGTTTATGAGCTTTAACATTACCGAGCCGCTGAGCGTGACTGAAAAGATATAAATTTATATATATCTAGCCTGACACTTTGCTCTTTATTATATATATATATATATATATATATATATATATATATATATATATATACATATATATATATATATATATATATATATATATATATATATATGTATATATATATATATATATATATATATATATATATATATATTCAAATAAGGCCTATAATTTTAACACATTGTCTGGATTCTCTTACCGACCTCGGGATCAGAGAGCCAGGCGAAATCACACAAAGACAATAGCTTCTGACCGGCTGTGAATCGAACCCTGGACCAGGAAACTTGTATGAGCAGTGAAATACCACTTGGCCACGTGGTATGTCACTGTTCATACAAGTTTCCTGGTCTAGGGTTCGAGATTCACGGCCAGTCAGAAGCTATTGTCTTTGTGTGATTTCGCCTGGCTCTCTGATCCCGAGGTCGGTAAGAGAATCCATAAATTAATGTATCAAAAATATATAGATTATTTGAATATGAAAAACACGTCTAAATATGCAAAATTTATCACATATTTATATATATAATATATATATAAAATATACTTGTATACACACATATATATATACATATATATATATATATATATATTATATATATATATATATATATATATATATATATATATATATATATATGTGTGTGTGTTCATATGAATGCATACAGTATATATATATATATATATATATATATATATATATATATATATATATATATATATATATTTATATATATATCATCTTCATCATCATCAGTCGTTACTAGTCCACTGCCAAACAAAGGCCTCAGACATGTCCTTCCACTTGCGTATGTTTATGGTCTTTCTGTGCCAGTCCATGCCCGCAAACTTCTTTAGTTCGTCGATCCATCGTCTTCTCTTCCTTCCTCTGCTTTTTTACAATCTCTAGGGACTCAACTCATTCTGTTATTCTTCTTGTCCATCTTGTCAATTTCCTTTTCTCAAAAGTTGTTAGAATCAGAATATCCTCGAGCTTAGTTTGCTCTCGTATCAATGTTGCCCGTTTTTTGTCTCTTAGTGTTATTCCCATCATTATTTTTTCCATAGCTCTTTGAGTTGTAACTAGCTTATGTTCTAAGATTTTAGTAAGGTTCCAAGTTTCTGATGCATAAGTTAGTACTGGCAGGACCATCTCATTAGATACTTTTCTTTTTATAGAAAGTGGAATTTTTATTTTCATAATCTCATTTTGTTTACCAAATGCTCTACATCCCATGCTTATCCCTCTTTTTAATTTCGGTCTCGTGTCTTGGGGAAGCACTTACTGTCTGTTTTAAGTACATATATTCATTAACAATCTCCAAAGCCTCGTCCATAACTTTTATCTGTTTTCTTTGATTTTACTAATATTAATTTTCAGTCCTACATCTATGCTTTCTCCATTCAAATCTTCTATCATCTTTTGTAGTTCCTCCCACGATTTACTAAACACATCTGCTAATCTTAAGTTGTTAAGGTATTCCTCATCAATCTCAGGCAGCATCCAACATGGATTCGTGATCTTGACCTGCAGAGGCTGAAGAGATTCGTTGTCCTCATGTACGAAAAATCAAGCGCAGCTGCTAGTGTCGATGGGGCAAGACTAGATTTCTTTGACAGTGAGGAGAAGCCATATAATTCAATTCCACCATCACTGTCATCCCTCAGAGAATACGCAAAACGTGCGGTCTACCAGGCTGGGATCATCTATGGTCAGGCAACCGTCCCCAATCCAGACATGAGCAGTCCTGTTGAAATGGGGGTGGATACAGAAAGGAGAGACATGACAGATATGTTGGACAGCACTAACCCCTATTGCAATGAACCGTCTGGAACTGACAGCGTTCCTGTAAGAAAGGCTGCAAAGGAAGATGCAAGTGGTTACAATCAGCACTCCCCTGCACAACACTCTCCATCTGAGTATGTAAGCAGTAGCCGATGGAAGACCAGTGGCATGGTTTCTCTGTGATGCAAAGCTTACGAGATGAAAAACGGGCAATCTGGTGGCCATTTTGAAAAAAAAAATAGATAAAATCTTGAAAAATATGTCACGACTTTATAAACAATAGTTTTGAAAAATTATGTGTCAGTTCGTTTTATAAAAATAAAAAACATACGAATTTATATATAGATCATACAACTTGGACAACTGAAATATTTCTAAGCAAAAACATCAACTTTGGGTGACTACGTTGGCGGCCATCTTCTGTTCGCTAGATTTGACTTGTATGACTTGGAGAACAAATTTGTCATATAAAACATTGTTTTTATCTCATGTACTAAATAATCCGATTAAGTAATGAATGATTGGATATATCTTATTGAAAGTACTCATACATAGTAGATAACACATAGTTTTACACTTACACTAGTATCGATAAAATGGCGGATACCTTTAACTGAAATTCCATAAATGGATGATTGTGTTTTCTTTAGCCTGTTTTAAAATAAAGTCTGATAAATCTGCTTCTTCCACAATTAAATAAATATAAGTGGAAGTGTATCTTCTTTATATATATTTATATATATATATATATATATATACATATATATATATTATATATGTATATATATACTTATATATAATATATATATATATATATATATATATATATATATATATATATATATATATATACATATATATGTACATATATATAATATTTATATGTATATTATATATATATATATATATATATATATATATATATATATATATATATATATATATATATGTGTATGTATACATATATATATATATATATATATATATATATATATATATATATATATATATATATATATATATATATGTGTGTGTGTATGTATACATATATATAATATATATATATATATATATATATATATATATATATATATATATATATATATACCAACATATTACTGTTCTGTGTTTAGCACGCTTGTCCAGCTGGAATATCTTTCTTCCAAATGGGACGGGCGTAAGTGGACATTACACGTAATTTCTCCCTCTTAACCCAACAGCAAATTGGGTCATTTGTTTTTACAGTAGAAGATTGAAGTTGGTCGCAGTTAGGATGTCATAAACCATAGAGGTATAACATGTCCCCAAACCCTTCTAGCAACCCCCAACCCTCACCCTTTACAAAGACGGTAGTAAAAGTAATTTTAAAGATGTTTACTAATTGACGAATCTCCTGTACAGTGGCAGGCGAAAATAACTATTGTAAGAGGTAGGGATGATTCAGCCTATGGCAGTATGTGGTGGCCGATGTGGTAACGTCCCTGATTGGTGAACGCCAGACTGGGGTTCGAGTCCCGCTCAGACTCGTTGGTTTCTTTGGTCCCTTTAACCTCACCCTCCTTGTGAGCTAAAGGAGGGGGGGGGGGGGGTGTTTGGGAGAGCCTATAGGTCTATCTGCTGAGTCATCAGCAGCCATTGCCTGGCCCACCTTGGTCCAAGCTTGGGTGGAGAGGGGGCTTTGGTGCTGATCATATGTATACATGGTCAGTCTCTAGGGGACTGACCTACTCAATAGGGCAATGTCACTGTCCCTGGCCACTGCCATTCACGAGTGACCTTTAAACCTTTAGACCTTTAAACAGGTATATCTATTACCTTTGGGAGCTGGAGAAATAATACATATAGATGAAAAAAAAAAAACATAATAACATGATAATAATTTTAAATCTTAAATCACGAAGCAATAAACAATATCAATAATATCAACTATAATATATCCCCTGAGATAATAATACATTAAGCTCAGACACCACGTGTGATCTTCGGGTAAAAAGTACCAAATTTATTGAAAACTACTCGCCATATTTGAATAAATAGATATATTCAGGAATATATAACATAAACATATAACAACGGAGAGGTTTCTATAACACAACTACAATGTGGAATAAATATTCCTGTATGCAGCTGCATACATGTTTCAAAAGTTGCATAAACAAGCAAGCAATATATATATATATATATATATATATATATATATATATATATATATATATATATATATATATATATATATATATATATATATATATATATATGTGTGTGTGTGTGTGTGTGTGTGTGTGTGTGTGTGTGTGTGTGTGTGTCTGTGTGTGTTATAGCCACGATAGAAAAAGTGAAAAGACTTGATTGGCTACAATATTTTATACTCGTTATGTTCCTTGTTCCTAAATGCTCACTCCGCAAAATAAGTTTGCGGGCACTCTACCAATTAATAAATTTAAGATAGGCGCAAAGCTTCTAAGCTTAAACTCAAGACTATATTTGAGCTTTTTTCCTGCAGCCATAAACAACAGTCTTAATGGAAAGCTTGAAGTTTTACTTTTATCCCATTTTACCTTGATATCAGTTGGTATAATTTATTATCAGTTTTGAGAACCTATTGTGGTAAATATGGTATTCTTAAATTGTTCTTTCAGATCCATGACCCGACTTATGTTTACCACCTGCTCCCTGCTAGGATTTTTCAACATTTTTGGGCATGGAAATAAATGTTTCGTATTTTCTTATTCTTCTTGGCATATTTCACAAACGTCTGCGTGTTTCTCCCAGAAATTTGCTTTTAGATTGAGCATGTTTATAATCTATTATAAGGATTGCCTTATCCAGATCCCTTTCTCTGATATAAGGCTGTGGGCCATTTTTTCTTCATCGTTTTCTCCTTTTCTAGAATAGTTTCCTCTAACTTTTCTACAATTCTTTTCTCAATTTATTTTAGGGCATTTTCCCCCAATTACCTATTTCCTTTATTTCCATTCTATATTTACAAAAAAACAATAGTTAATGCTGCTACTCCAGCACTTTCCATTGGTGTTCTGCAACTGATCTTCAATTCTCACTATGATTAATCTGATTTCCTCCGAGTTTATGATGTTATGGAACAGCAATATTGTTTTATAGTATATTTTTGCAAGACACTGGCCATATTTCTGTATCAGCATTCTTGATTTCAACACACTTCACCTGTCTCTTCAGGATATGGAATCCCACTTCGTTTCTGCTCAATTCCGTTCATTTTGCTCGGTTCTTCAACATATTCAATTATATGAGCGTATTAGACCACGGTTATATAACATTTTCTCCTTAACCATTTTTATATCTAAAGCACAGAACATTCTCTCTCTCTCTCTCTCTCTCTCTCTCTCTCTCTCTCTCTCTCTCTCTCTCTCTCTCTCTCTCTCTCTCTCTCTCTCTCTCACTTTTTTTTAGATCTGTCTGTGTCTCAATCGAGGCAGAAGGGGAAATCAACCACCCAATTTTCGTGGAAGAAGGGACCCTGGCCGGAGACGTCTTCCGACCTAATAGGACAGTCTCTTCAGACACAAGTGGAGCCTCTTATGGGGCTCGAACGCCCTTTTCGTCCTCATTCAATAGCGCTGAGGGAAATGGTGGAAATTTATAGAGATGATTTAATCAGATTCCCTGAAAACCGTCGTTTTATATCTACTTTTATAGAAGGGATTTTTCCTCTTAATTTTGTATTTGTTTTGTTTTCTTTCATTTTACTTTGCCTATTTGGCCGATGCAAAGATTATTATTATTATTACTTGCTAAGCTACAACCCTAGTTGGAAAAGAAGCAGGATGCTGTAAGCCCAGGGGCTCCAACAGGGAAAATAGCCCAGTAAGGAAAGGAAACAAGGAAATAAGAAAAGTAATTAACAATTAAAATAAAATATTCGAAGAACAGTAACAACATTAAGATAAATATTTCCTATACCAAATATAAAAACGGTAACAATATAAGAGGAAGAGAAATAAGATAGAAAAGTGTGCCCGAGTGTAACCTTAAGCAAGAGAACTCTAACCCAAGACAGTGGAAGACCAAGGTACAGAGGCTATGGCACTACCCAAGTTAAATTGATAGAAAATTAACAAAATTTATTAAATCCTAAAAGGAATATATTTTCATTATACTTTTTCTACGCTTAAACATTTCGCTATTTTGTTAATATAATAATCAAACTGATCTAAATTCATTAATTTTTCTCATATCTAAGATGGTATAGCATTTGATTAGCATCAAGTTTTATATTAAATCCTTCATAAGCAACAACCATCTCTCTCTCTCTCTCTCTCTCTCTCTCTCTCTCTCTCTCTCTCTCTCTCTCTCTCTCTCTCTCTCTCTCTCTCTCTCTCTCATAGAATGATAATATTCTTTATAAGTCTGTCTCTCTCTCTCTCTCTCTCTCTCTCTCTCTCTCTCTCTCTCTCTCTCTCTCTCTCTCTCTCTCTCTCTCTCTCTCTCATAGAATGATTATATTCTTTATAAGTCTAACTGATAGTTTACGAAATTATCAAAACAATTCTGCATTATAATTTACGTAATAACTTTCTTATTCATACAAATTACATATGTATATACACACATGTATATAGTGTGTATATACATACACACACACACACACACACACACACACACACACACACACATATATATATATATATATATATATATATATATATATATATATATATATATATATATATATATATATATATATATATATATACACACGTGTGTGGGTGTATGATGTACTGTAGCTAATGCTATTGGCCTTTTCTGCACAGGGGTGACTTTTGATTCAACATTAGAAAAAATTGATAAGAGTCGGATGATTTTTTTCTCCGAAGTCACCACGGAGAGAGAGAGAGAGAGAGAGAGAGAGAGAGAGAGAGAGAGAGAGAGAGAGAGAGAGAGAGAGAGAGAGAGAGAGAGCTAAGTAGAAAATTACGTAATTTACTACGTCAAAGGCCAACCAATTACAGTAGCCTCTATTAAGAAGAAGGATATTATTATAGGCGAATCGTGAAAGAAAGGAATATTGGAAGTCTACAATTCCTTACAGAGATTTTCTTCTTTTCTTCTTTTCTTGTGGAAAACGATCATGGGATGCTAACTCAGGGATTTAGTTTTACCATAATTGTTTTAATTCATTTTATCATTGTTATTACTAGCAGCATAATAACTGACATCATTGGTATTCTTATTATAGGATCCTGATTTTCCAGCTTGGGTTGTAGCAAAGTTTATAATAATAATAATAATAATAATAATAATAATAATAATAATAATCATAATAATAATAATAATAATAATAATAATAATAATAATAATAATAATAATAATAATAATAATAGGTGGAGTTATATACTATGGCTGCATCTGCAGAATTCAATTTCTTGTCCAATTTCTCGATTCTTCGGACAATTCTTTTTTCAGGATTGCTACATTCAGCTAGCAAGTTGGTGAAGCTCATCAGGGTGAAGGATACAAATCAGGTTAAGGCTGGATGTAATTAATACAAGTACAAGTAATACTCAAAAATTACAACAGGTAAAGTCAGGAGTGGGTTGCGACGCGTTTCGGAACAGCTTGCTGCGTCTTCAGGCGAGAAGTGAGGCTCTGGCTGGATCTGGGTCCTTATATATCCCGGCTCTGGTTCGTAGAGAGGGGCCTCGAATTTTGATTGGTCGAGCGGAGGTTGTAAGTTCGGGTGGCAGATGTACGACGAGCTCGGCTCGGCCTCCCAGGCTGAGAGGTAGGAAGGAATCCTGGATCCTGATTGGTCAGGACGCGCGCTGAGCCAGCCAAAAAGTCAGGCAGGCTCCTCTCTCGCTCAGTGGACTGGGCTGAGAGAGGTATCCGAGCTCCCTGATTGGCTGAGGCACGCGCCGAGACGGGCTCAAAGTCAGTCAGCCCATTCCTACGCTCAGCAGGCTGAAATTCCGGGCCATGTTCGCTGTCAAAATCAGCATTCGGCCAGACGATTTCTCCATTTGTAGGGGTGTCAGGATCGGGGTTGTCATCATTCTGGGGGTCTTGTTCTTGGTTCCTTGCGTTGGTACGTCGACAGGATGGTAGGAGGAACATCTCTTGAGTCGTATTCAACGCTGGTTTCTCGTTCTGGATTAACAAAGCTTCCAAAATTCGTAAGCGCCTGCTGTCCATGGGGCTGCCGATAATTTTATTATTGGCGACGATGTCTGCCCGGCTAATTTGGGAGTTATGTCGCTGTAGAGCATGATTTCTGATAGCACCTTGCTGAACGTGGCACGAGATCTTCTTCGAAAGTTTCATGGTAGTCATACCTATGTATTTGCCGGGGCATCCTTGGACTGGGCATTGGTAAGAGTAGACTATATTTGTCTTCTTCAGAGGGTCGTTATCAGGGGGGGCTGGATTGTTCCTCATGATCAAGTTGCGGGTTTTTTCAGTCTGATAATAGATGATGAGTTTCACTTTCATGGTCTCATCAGTGGGTGAAACGTTGTTATTGATGATGTCTTTAATGGCCTTCTCATCCCGCTGATATTCGGCGTGCATGAGGCCTTTGTTGTAAAGTTTGATGTCTCTAGATCCTTTGGTGGAGGTGTCTGACCTATCTGTAGTTCTGTCGGACCCCTGGCTGGCGCTGTCGGACCCTTCCACCAAAGGGGACCCATACCACTTGTCTATAACTGTCCTCACTTCCCGCTGAACTTGCTTGTTGCTGTAGCCGTTGTTGATGAGGACCTGTGTGACCCTTTCCAGCTCCTTGTGGGTGTCAGTCCATGTCGAGCAGTGAGACAAGGCCCTGCGTACAAAGGCCTTGATGGTCGAGGCCCTGTAGCCGGCAGGACATTCACTTTCGCCATTTAGACACATAACGAGATTTGTGGGCTTGATGTAGACAGTGGTCTGGAATCCCTCGTTGGTGGAAGAAATCAAGACGTCCAGGAATGGGAGGCTGTTGTCAACGCTGTTCTCAAGGGTCCTCCTTAGATTCTCGATGGCTTCGGTGGAAGTACCTCTCTCAGCCCAGTCCACTGAGCGAGAGAGGAGCCTGCCTTAAATTTTGGCTGGCTCGGCGCGCATCCTGACCAATCAGGATCCAGGATTCCTTCCTACCTCTCAGCCTGGGAGGCCAAGCCGAGCTCGTCGTACATCTGCCACCCGAACTTACAACCTCCGCTCGACCAATCAAAATTCGAGGCCCCTCTCTACGAACCAGAGCCGGGATATATAAGGACCCAGATCCAGCCAGAGCCTCACTTCTCGCCTGAAGACAGAGCAAGCTGTTTCGAAACGCGTCGCAACCCACTCCTGACTTTACCTGTTGTAATTTTCGAGTAGTAATTGTACTTGTATTAATTACATCCAGCCTTAACCTGATTTGTATCCTTCACCCTGATGAGCTTCACCAACTTGCTAGCTGAATGTAGCAATCCTGAAAAAAGAATTGTCCGAAGAATCGAGAAATTGGACAAAAAATTGAATTCTGCCGATGCAGCCATAGTATTTAACTCCACCTGTTCGAAGGAGGATCTCCTACCAAGAAATAATAATAATAATAATAATAATAATAATAATAATAATAATGCCATCACCATCATTAATACGTAACGATTGTCGAACAAATGTCAAAAGGATGATATTACAGAAAATTAGAAAACAATACTAAATATAATGCATCTATAGAAAATAATGACGTAACAGACTTCAATCATTCATTATCATAATTTTAGGTAAGAGAAAATCACTAATACCGCATTAGATTTTCGATTACATAAGCCATGACGGCACCAAAAGGAAAAACAATTGTTCTCGGTCCTAAACAAAAGGAATGAAGAGCACGCATTAATGGGAAAGTTTTTCATACCAACAAAAATCTAAAGTCTTTAGAACTTCAGGTGGTATAATCACTAGTCCTTTGCAGACATGAACAACTCATTGTAAATTAAAACAGCCTACATGGCTGATGGCTATGAAGTAGGAGATGATGAATGGAGTAGTATTGAATTAAAAGCTCAAGATAGAGGCGACTGGTGAAAACTAACCGGGGCCCTTTGCGTCAATAGGCGTAGGAGGATATGGCGATAAGTTTTCATTAGTTAAACATACCACCAAAACGAATTTAGAGAAAAGTAAAAAGGCTTTAGATAGACCCAGCCATGAAATTATAACTGTGTAACAATTATATCTATGCTTAAATCATTGGAAAATATTTAAATTTTATATCAAACAAGAACAGATATACTATATGTATACCAATACGGTGTGTATGCATATTATATATATATATATATATATATATATATATATATATATATATATATATATATATATATATATATATATATATATGTAAATCATCAGCATCTCCTATGCCTATCAACGCCAAGGGACTCAGTTAGATTTCACCAGTCATCGCTATCTTGAGCTTTTAAATAAAATACTTCTCCATACATCATCATCTACTTCACGCTTCATAGTCCTCAGCCATGTAGGCCTTGGCCTTCCAACTCTTCCAGTGCCTTGTGAAGCCCAGTTGAAAGTTTGGTGAACTAATCTTTCTTCGGGATTGCGAAGAGCACGCCAAAATCACCTCCATCTACCCATCATGATATCATCCACATATGGCACTCGAGTAATCTCTCTTATAGTTTCATTTCTAACCCTGTCCTGCCATTCAACTTCCAACATTCTTCTGAGGGCTTTGCTCTCCAACGTACAAAATCTGTTGGGAGATTGTGTCTTTGTCATACCATGACTCGTGTCCATAAAGTAAAGGTGCGTCCACACGGTCAAACAGTGTCCGTCAAACACAATTGTTATCAGTTACCATTGTGAAAGAAGAATTTATGACGTAAATAACGAGCACCAAGTTATGTGTCAGACAGTGCTTGTGTTCGAGTCCGAGCTTCAGACACTCTCCGGAGGCGGAGTGGCAGTCCTCCATGGACGGTGTTCTACTTGTTTACCGGATTAACTTTAACTTTTAGAAGATTAGGTATCACCTTCCCTGTAAACATGACTAGTTGTAATCCAGTTACGGAGGAAAGCTGACTTTGAGATAGAAGAAAGGCTCATTTGCTAATCGAACAGTACTGGCAGAGCCCATGCTTATAAAACATCAAAGCAAGTGTTTACAGAGACAGAAATAAAAGTGTAGCTGCAATAAAAAAAATAACGTAAAAACTAACGATAAGTGGAATGTCTGTAACTGGTTTACAAGTCGTAAAGAATATGGAATCCATAATGGGTCATTACAATGAAAAGCTACGCAAAGTGGAGAGATAAAGAAAAGTGGGAGGTTGGTACAGAAGACATTTGCACAACCAAAGTGTGGCGTTTTGATATACGAGTATAGCATAACAGAATCTGTTTCAATTATGGACACCGAAGTCTCATTTGCTCAAAGTGTTTGATCGTGAGAAAAATACTCAACTTATCTCTCTCTCTCTCTCTCTCTCTCTCTCTCTCTCTCTCTCTCTCTCTCTCTCTCTCTCTCTCTCTATGAGAACAGGGGAAACTAATTTTGAACATTTTATCTTAATAGCTGAAACAATTTGGATTTAGTTAACAACACATAATCCGAAGTATAACCAGTCTCAACTATTGGTTATTTCTTGGAATAAAATAAGCTATATATTGCACGTCAATAACAATAACATCCCAAGTTCACTGATAGGTTATTTTAAGCCAGGCATATGTGATTCTGTTATGTCTCCAGACATGCTTCTGGAAAAATGCTTCCTCTCATACATGTTTACTGCTTATAAAAAGTATTTAATTTCTCCGATAAAATGTGTAAAGCGTTAGAGCCCATCAGTATATGGTTTTTAAAGTCCGATTCATAATTAGTTTGAGTTTCCTATAAAATTTATGAATGGCTTCTCTTTTCACTTCGTCTTTGCAATTAGTCCTTCCATGTACCATTCCATTGTTCTCAAAAGATCAGGAATAATTATGCGGCATAATTCAATTTATTGGTTTGTGCTTTTATTTTATGGTGTACTATGGTTATGATGCTCCATACTTCAAGCTAACTACTACTTGATTCTCGAGTACAGATTATAACACTGATAAAGATACAAGATGACAGCGGACATCAGCTTCGGACATTTCTTCCGGTCTTTGTCTAGTAAAAGGAGTAGAAATCCTGGTAGTCAACTTCATCTGGTATCATTGTTTGTTACCATATCAATTTCCCTCATTTCAACGCTTATGACGTCATTCTCTTTCAATTTAGATATGGTAACAGTGTTTGTCCGACAGACACTGTTTGACAATGTAGTGGACGCACCTTAACACCGATCTCACTAAACTGATATATAGCCTGATTTTAATAAGTAATTTCAGGCAATTTAATTTCGAAATTTTACTTAACATAGCCATTATCTGATTTGCTTTCATTAAAGTCCAATTCTATAGACCCTGTAGTAGGGATTATAATTCCTAAATATCTAAAAGATTCTACCTCGTTAATCCTTTCTCCTCCCAATGCTATTTCATCTTCCGTTGCATATTTCGTTTTCATCATCTCTGTCTTTCTTCTATTTATCTTAACCCAGCCTCGTGTGATATTTCATGCATTCTAGTTAGCAAGCATTGCAAGTCCTGTGGTGTTCTGCTAATAAGAACAGCGTCATCAGCATACTCTAGGTCAGCTAATTTCCTATTACCAATCCAGCCCAATCCTTCTCCTCCATCCCCAATTGTTCTATGCATTACAAAATCCATGAGGAGGATAAACAACATAGGTGACAACACATTCCCTGTCACTGGAAATTTGTTTGATAGGACTCCACTAGCATTAACTCTGCACTTGCTATGCTCCTGATCAGACTTAATCAAATTTACATATTTAAGAACTCCATAGTACCTCAGAACTCTCCCTATTTTTTTTCTCCTGGCATTGGTATCGAAATGCAGACTCTTCAAGTGAATAATGCTCTGCCTTGCCTTTCATTTTAAGAGTAAGTTTCGATCCTATAATCAGGTAAAATTATTCTATACACACGCACATATATATATTTATATATATATATATATATATATATATATATATATATATATATATATATATATATATATATATATATATACAGTATACATATTTATACAAATATATACACATATACATAAATTCAGTACATTTACATATATATACAGTATATATATATTCATATATATATATATATATATATATATATATATATATATATATATATATATGTGTGTGTGTGTGTGTGTGTGTGTGTGTGAGTGTATGTATACACATATACATAATTATATATGCATACATACATATTTTAACAAAATGTAAGAAAAAGAAGTGGACACTGGCAGGACATATAATGAGAATGAAAAATAATAGATGGAAATAAGTATAACAGAATGGGTTCCTAAACACGGCTAGAAAAACCTGAGGAAGGAAGAAAAGACAATGGATTGAGGAGCTAAGAAAATTTGCTGGAATAGAATGGCATAGACATAACATAAACAGACGGGAGTGGGAGGACATGTACGAGGCCTTTGTTCTGCAGTGGACTAATTAATAGAGAGAGAGAGAGAGAGAGAGAGAGAGAGAGAGAGAGAGAGAGAGAGAGAGAGAGAGAGAGAGAGAGAGTAGATGAAACCTTTCTAATTAACATTAAGCATTCCATTACTGGTCCCTGATGTGACTCAGAAATAAAAATCGCTCACGCGTCAGATCCTTCTGGATTCGACGACGAGTTGTTAGTTCACTTCCTCGTGGTCTTAATGAGACAGCCGTACCGCAGTAATTATAGAGAACATATTTTCAAACTTCGGGTCCTTTCTAAATGAAAAAAAATAAACAAATAAAAACATACGATTCTGATCGTAATCTTGAGCGTTCGTGCCAGTGTTTTTTTTTTTTTTTTTTTACTATCCCAAAATGTGGTGAACGGAATGGAGAAGGAGGGAAGATACATAAAGATATTCTATTTTTTCTTGTTTCCTTTCCTCACTGAGCTATTTTTGCTGTTTGAGCCCATGGGCTTATAGCATCCTGCTTTTCCAACTAGGGTTGTAGCTTAGCTAGTAATAATAATAATAATAATAATAATAATAATAATAATAATAATAATAATAATAATAATAATAGGACACGATTATTCTCTCCTTGATTACAAACCGTTACTTATTTCCCAAGTCGAGATACAATAAGTTCATAAAAGCAAACAAATTGGGTAAAGAAGATCTTGATAATATTGTGGAAATTATGATAAGATTTGTTATATATCAAGTATTTTCATACGTTTGCAAATGATTGCCCCATAATATGTAACTAACTCCGATTGAAATCGAATCTTCAGATAATCTTAATGAAATCTTAATGAAGAGTCAAGAGCATTCTTAAACTGAATTTACATTCAGATAGATACTTATTGATAGGAAAGAAGAGAATGAGAGGAGAGAGGATCCCAGTGAAAAGAAAAATATCAATTGCATAATTACATCATAAAAATAAATATGAACGTGTTCTTTTTAAATCCCCATCTCGGCCATTTCAGAAATTAGAGGTATAATTATCCATATCACTGACATTTAACAGTTTGAAAATAAAGTAATAACCTATAAAACCTTCTCTCTCTCTCTCTCTCTCTCTCTCTCTCTCTCTCTCTCTCTCTCTCTCTCTCTCTCTCTCTCTCTCTCTACATAAAATGTTCTACTTTTTATGCTTTATTCTGTAATAATTAGTTTTATGGTATCGAAACACCTGAGAACTACCGAGAACGATAAAAAGTTGTAAAATGAATATCGTTTAATCATTTCAAAGTTTGAGGAGCAAAACATAAAAAATGCACCATTGAAATAAAGCTGATGACACACGAAGGAACAAAAAACTGTCCGTCCATGGTTAAAATTACAATTACTAATAATGGGTGAAGAACACATATTGGAGCACAAATAATTTTCTCAAAAGTAAGCATGCTTAAGGATTCTGTAGTTATTTAATTTGCAATGATATATTCATACATATATACATATATATATATATATATATATATATATATATATATATATATATATATATATATATATATAATGCATAAGTATGTATGTATATATATCATATATACATATACATACATATATATACATATATATGAATGAATAAATAAATAAATATATACAGTATATACATACATACACACACACACACACACACACACACATATATATATATATATATATATATATATATATATATATATATATACATGAATAAATCAATAAATATATATATATATATATCTATATATATAAGAGAGAGAGAGAGAGAGAGAGAGAGAGAGAGAGAGAGAGAGAGAGAGAGAGAGGAGAGAGAGAGAGAGAGAGAGAGAAATAAAGGATACTAAATATAACAAAATGCTCTAAATCATAACACAAAACCTCATGAAAGGAAACTGTAGTGGATGTGTCTTACGAGGTTTCCCTTAATAAGAGATAAGTTTAAGATATCCTTAATTTCCACAAAAAATCAACAAAAACATGAATGCTAAAGTAAAGATAAACCAAATTTGAACAAGACTACATCCCGTCTGTTATTCATTACAATTGTGTGGCCGAAGTGGTAACGTTCCTGACTGGTGAACGCCAGCCTGGGATTCGAGTCCCGCTCAAACTCGTTATTTCCTTTAGTTGCGGCAACCTCACCATCCTTGTGAGCTAAGGACGGGGTTTTAGAGGCTATAGGTCTATCTGCTGAGTTATCAGCAGCCATTGCCTGGCCCTCCTTGGTCCTAGCTTGGGTGGAAACGGGGCTTGGGCTCTGATCATATATATATATATATATATATATATATATATATATATATATATATATATATATATGTATGTATATATATATGTATATATATACATATATATATGTATATATATATATATGTATATATATACATATATATATATATATATATATATATATATATATATATGTATATATATACATGTACATATACATATATATATATATATATATATATATATATATATATATATATATATATATGTATATATATATATATATATATATATATATATATATATATATATATATATATATATATATATATATTATATATATATATATATATATATATATATATGGTCAGTCTTTAGGGCATTGTCCTGCTTGATATGGTAATGTCACTGTCCTTTGCCTCTGCCATTCATGAGTGGCCTTTAAACCTTTAAAACATCATTCATTGTCCTTCTCGGATTCTATGTATTCATAGTTGGGTATGCGAATATTATACTGTTTAAAGGTTTAAACGTCGCTCAAGAATGGCAGAGGCAAGGGACACTGCCCTATCAAGCAGGACAATGCCCTAGAGACTGACCATATTCCATATGATCAGCGCCCAAGCCCCCTCTCCACCCAAGCTAGGACCAAGGAGTGCCCGGCAATGGCTGCTGACGACTCAGCAGTTGACCTATAGGCTCCTAAAAACCCCCGTCCTTAGCTTACAAGGACGGTGACGTTGCAACGACCAGAGGAACTAACGAGTTTAAGCGACACTCGAACCTCAGTCTGGCGATCACCAGGCAAGGACGCTACCACCAGGCCACCACTACCCTGTGCATTCTTAGTAACTTTTGAGAGAGGCACAACTTTGTATAATCTACCTCGTTTGGTATTAATACATTTTTTGTTTTTAATGCTACTGCAACCAAAACGTTAATGGAAGTAATTCTGAACATTACAGACTAATGCAAACCCACATCCGTATCTTCATGAAATTAGCTTTAATATTTTCAGTGATTTTCGAGCTTAAATCGGAAAACCTTTAAGTCAGAAATGGTTTGGGATGATGGTAAGGGAAAGAGGCAACGTCAAATCCAGACCTCTTAAATTACCATAAGCTGGGTGGAGTGGTGAACATTTTCTCTCTCTCTCTCTCTCTCTCTCTCTCTCTCTCTCTCTCTCTCTCTCTCTCTCTCTCTCTCTCTCTCTCTCTCTCTCTCTTTCCAAAAAGTTTTCTACATTTTATGCTTTATTTGTGTTATCTCAAAGGTAATTTTTCTGCCGATATATTTACTATACAACAACAACAACAACAACAACAAAAGCAAATAATAATAATAATAATAATAATAATAATAATAATAATAATAATAATAATATAGGTAGTAAGTGGCCATATCACCAGCCACCCGTTGAGACAATACCGCTAGGTTGTTATGTGGTTCTTTGACTGGCCAGACAGTACTACATTGGATCCTTCTCTTTGGTTACGTTTCATTTTCCTTATGCCAACACATACACTGAATAGTCTGGCCTATTCTTTACATACTATCCTCTGTTCTCATACACCTGACAACACTGAGACTACCCAACAATTCTTGTTCACCCAAGAGGTTACTGCACTGTTATTGTTCAATGGCCACTTTCCTCTAGGTAAGGGTAGAAGAGACTCTTTAGCTATGGTAAGCCGCTCTTCTAGGAAAAGGACACTCCAAAATCAAACCATTGTTCTCTAGTCTCTGTACCATGGTCTTCCATTGTCTTGGGTTAGAGTTTTCTTGCTTGAGGATATACTCGGGCACACTATCCTATCTTATTTCTCTTCCTCTTGTTTTGTTAAAGTTTCTATAGTTTATATAAGAAATATTTATTTTGATGTTGTTACTGTTCTTAAAATAATTAATTTTTTCTTGTTTCTTTCCTTACTGGGCTATTTTCCCTTTTGGAGCCTCTGGCTTTATAGCATCCTGCTTTTCCAACAAGAGTTGTAGCTTAGCAAGTTATAATAATAATAATAATAATAATAATAATAATAATAATAATAATAATAATAATAATAATAATAATAAGTTCAACGGATAGAGTACCCTTCTGTTAACAACCCTCCCCAATCCGGGCCCCCTCCCCCCACACACACACACACACACAAAACCACATATCAGTATCGGGACTTAATTTACTTGAAATAAACACTCTTACTGCGGTTCCCCCCCCACCCCCACCCCACCAAACAGCTCGAGTCCTAAAAATATCTACATAAAATCCATCTGTGACTCCTACTGTATATAAGATCTGCCGAACATGCACACGTATCATGGTATGCCATCAAGTTATTCAACTCGAAGTTCCTTATCATTCTAATGAGTTTAAGGGATTTGCAGAAGCAGAGTTCAATTCAATATCATCAGAAAGAAATTAAAATAAAATTTAAGGAACTATAAAGCGGCTGAATTAATCATGATGGAGGTTGATAAAACACGCAAATGCAATAACGATAAATGTAAAATTATATCTGTAATTACGTGGAAATACGGCATTTTCAATATTTGGTTTATCCTCTGATGATCTCAATGCTTTTAACAGAAAAATATTTTACGTATAATAATTATAGCATGGATAATTTATTTCAGGAATATAATGAATATTCTAATTACTGAATAAATAATATCTATATACATACTGTATACCGAAAAGAGTTTCGTTATTGGAAAACAATGTTTGTCATTATTAAAAGGCTAAAAAATTTGTCTATATTACCTTTAAATTCATCGCTGGCTTTATATCATGACATTCTGAACTGCAATGACCCTCTTTACTGTTTTACCAATAACCTATAAATTCCTCTCTGTTCATAAAAGACTATAAATACTGCTCAAAGCCACATTAAAAACAGGTTGCAGATTTATGCATGAAGGCCAATAAAGGTTCATAGCATGATATTCCAAGGACCTCATTCGGTACATGAGGTCAACATGACAAACCACGAGGCTTAGATACGCCAGCTGTAGCTACGGAACTCAAGGAAATTGTTTGTTATTGACATGATCACCATTGATTGTTTCCAATGGGGTAATATTTAACTAGGAATATGCTGACCAAGCTCTTTTAGAGGAGAAGTCTCCATAATTGATAAAGACGAAAATATATGATAAAAAATGAAATAAAATCGGATATTATATATATATATATATATATATATATATATATATATATATATATATATATATATATATATATATATATATATATATATCAAGGCTCTGCTCCCAATTTTGGGGGGTAGCCCACATCAAACAAATGAAAAATAGGGGACCTTTCCTCTCTACGTTCCTCCCAGCCTGACAAGTGACAAGGGACTCAATCGAGTTCGGCTGGTACTGCTAGGGTGCCACAGCCCACCCTCCCCCGTTATATACCACAGATGAAGCTTCATAACGCTGAATCCCCTATTGCTGCTGCTACCGAGTTCATCCAAGGTAACCAGAGGAAGCAGCAGGGCCTATCGGAACTGCGTCACAATCACTTGCCATTCATTCCTATTTCTAGCACGCTCTCTTGCCTCTATCACATCTATCCTCCTCTCAACCAGAGCTTTCTTCACTCCATCCATCCACCCAAACCTTGTCCTTCCTCTTGTACTTCTCCCATCAACTCTTGCATTCATCACCTTCTTTGGCAGACAGCCATTTTCCTTTCTCTCAACATGGCCAAACCATCTCAATACATTCATATCCACTCTAGCTGCTAACTCATTTCTTACACCCGTTCTCACCCTCACTACTTCGATCCTATCCCTAACTACTCGAGATACACCAGCCATACTCCTCAGACACTTCATCTCAAACACATTCAATTTCTGTCTCTCAGTCACTTTCATTCTACACAACTCCAATCCATACATCACAGTTGGTACAATCACTTTCTCATATAGAACTCTCTTTACATTCATGCCCAATCCTCTATTCTTTACCACTCCCTTCACTGCCCCCAACACTTTGCATCCTTCATTCGCTCTCTGACGTACATCTTCTTCCACTCCAACATTTGCTGCAGCAACAGACTCCAAGTACTTAAACTGATCCACCTCCTCAAGTAACTCTCCATTCAACATGACATTCAACATCACACCACCTTCCCTTCTCGTATATCTCATAACCTTACTCTTAACCACATTAACTCTCAACTTCCTTCTCTCACACACTCTTCCAAATTCTGTCACTAATCGACCATGCTTCTCTTCCTCGTCTGCAACCAGCACAGTATCATCCGCAAACAACAACTGGTTTACCTCCCATTCATGATCATTCTCGTCTACCAGCTTCAATCCTCGTCCAAGCACTCAAGCATTCACCTCTCTCACCAATTCATCAACATACAAGTTAAACAACCATGGCAACATCACACATCACTGTCTCAGGCCCACTCTCACCGGAAACCAATCGCTCACTTCATTCCCTATACTAACACACGCTTTACTACCTTTGTAGAAACTTTTCACTGCTTGCAACGACCTTCCACCAATTCCATATAACCTCATCACATTCCACATCGCTTCCCTATCAACTCTATCATACGGTTTCTCCAGATCCATGAACGCAACATACACCTCCTTACCTTTAGCTAAATATTTCTCGCATATCTTCCTAACTGTAAAAATCTGATTCATACATCCACTACCTCTTCTAAAACCACCCTGTATTTCTAAGATTGCCTTCTCTGTTTTATTCTTAATCCTATTAATCAGTTCTGTAACATACACTTTTTCCAATTACACTCAACAAACTAATACCCCTTGAATTACAACACTCATGCACATATCCCTTACCCTTATGTAGTGGTACAATACATGCACAAACCCAATCTACTGGTACCATTGACAACACAAAACACATATTAAACAATCTCACCAACCATTCAATTACAATCACACCCCTTTCCTTCAACATCTTGGCTCTCACACCATCCATACCAGGCGCCTTTCTTACTCTCGTTCATCTAGTGCTCTCCTCACTTCCATTCTCATCTCCCATCACTGGCACCTCAACACCTGCAACAGCAATTATATCTGCCTCCCTATTATCCTCAATATTCAGTAAACTTTCAAAATATTCTGCCCATCTTTTCTTTGCCTCCTCTCCTTTTAACAACCTTCTATTTTAATCTTTCAGCGTCTCTTCAATTCTTGAACCACCCTTCCTTACTCTCTTCGCTTCTTTCCAAAACAACTTCTTATTTTCTTCATAAGAACGACCCAATCCCTGGCTCCACCTCAGGTCAGCCGCCCTCTCTGCCTCAGTTACCTCACACTTTACTTCTGCATTTTTCTCTCTATATCTTTCATACTTCTCTACACTATTACTCTACAGCCATCCTTCAAATGCTCTCTTTTTCTCTTCCACTTTTACCTTCACTTCTTCATTCCACCATTCACTGCCCTTCGTCATGCTGCCTCCAACAAATTTCTTGCCACACACATCACTTGCAATCCCATCAAAATTGTCTTTTAGTAACTTCCACTCCTCCTGTAAATTACCAGTTTCTCTTAATTTCACTCTTTCATATGCCATTTTCAACCTTTCTTGATATTCACTTTTTACCTCTGGTTTTATTAACTCTTCAACCCTCAATAGCTCCCTTTTACATCCCTCCACTCTATTCCCCCACTCTTTTACTACAACTAATTTTCCTTCCACCAAAAAATGATCAGACATACCTTTAGCCATACCCCTAAACACGTGCACGTCTTTAAATCTTCCAAACATTCTTTTCGTTATCAACACATAATCCATTAACGCCCTTTCTACCACTCTTCCATTTACCACTCTTACCCATGTATACTTGTTTTTATCTTTCCTCTTGCTCATCACACATATCTACCAGTCTCTCACCACTCTCATTCTCACCTGGTACGCCATACTTCCCAATGACACCTTCTACCTCTCTCTCTCTCTCTCTCTCTCTCTCTCTCTCTCTCTCTCTCTCTCTCTCTCTCTCTCTCTCTCTATATATATATATATATATATATATGCATGTATATGTATGTATATCTACATATATTATATATATATATATATATATATATATATATATATATATATATATATATATATATATATGCATGTATATGTATGTATATCTACATATATATATATATATATATATATATATATATATATATATATATATATATATATATATATATATATATATATCTTTCCTTTCCGAGGGAATATAACTTAACGTAGTGAAAGGGTTTATGTATAGCTATAGCCATGATGAGCAAAACTGTATTAGTTAGGGAAACCCATACTAGATTGGTATGCTGTGAGTGAGCAGGCTAATGTCTACCACTATTACCAATCCACAGCGGCCAGCGTGGTAATGAAAACTGGCTAGACCTCAGACATGAATAAAAACATGTCTGAGGCCTTTGTCCTGCAGTGGATTAGAAACGGCAGCATTTGTTGTTGTTGTGTGTGTTTTAAGGACTTCAGTCTCTTTGATACATTATATATATTAGCCATTCCTTATCAGAGGCCAACATTTTCCCTCTTCCGGTAAGTTAACAATGTAGAAGTGCAAGCAATAAAACAAACACACACACACACACACACATATATACATATATACATATATATATATATATATATATATATATATATATATATATATATATATATATATATATATATATATATATATATATATATATACAAATATGTATATATATATATATATATATATATATATATATATATATATATATATATATATATATATACTGTATATAACCCTCACCATCTCTTCCCACGCCTTAGTTAGATTTCGCAAGTCGTCTCATGTGGAGCCTTTACATCAAATCCTTCTCCATTCATCATCTCCTACTTAATGTTTTATAGTGCTTAGCCATGTAGGCCTGGGTCTTCCAACTCTACTAGTGCCTTGCGGAGCCCATTGAAAATTTTTTGAACTAACCTTTCTTGGGAAGTGCGAAGAGCATGCACAAACCATCTCCATCTACCCCGCATCATGATCTCAACCACATATGAGACTCGAGTAATCTCTCTCATAATTTCATTTCTAATCCTGTCCTGTCATTTAAATCCCAATATTCTTCTGAGACCTTTGTTCTCAAATCTATTAAATCTATCCATATAGTAACATCGATCTCACTAAACTGATATATAGCCTGATTTTTATATGTAATTTCAGGAGATTTGATTTCCAAATTTTACTCAACCTAGCCATGGTTTGATTTGCTTTTTTTCAATCTTCCAATACATTCCAATTCTAAAGACCATGTATTTGGAGATTATAGTTCCTGAATACTTAAATGGTTCCACCTCATCAATCCTTCTCCTTCCAATAATATTTCATCTTCCATTGCATATTCTGTTCTCATCATCTGTCTTTCTTCTATTTATCTTGAGCACAACCACATGTGATATTTCATGCATTCTGGTAAGCAAGCATTGCAAATCCTGTGGTGTTCTGCGAAAAAGGACAGCGTCATCAGCATACTCAGGTCAGCTAATTTCGTGTTACTAATCCAGTCTAATCCTTCTCCACCATCGCCAACTACTCTATGTATTATAAAATCCATGAGGAGGTTAAACAACATAACTGACAACACATTTCCTTGGAGTTCTCCGCTGCTCACTGGAAATTTATTTGATAGGACTCCACTAACATTAACTTTGCATTTTCTATGCTCATAAACAGAATTAAATTTTCATATTTTAGAGGAACTCCATAATAACGTAGGAATCTCCACAAAATTAGCCGGTGCACACTATCAAAGGCTTTTTCATATTCTACGAATGCTTTGTTGTACATGTCTTAAAATGAAAATTTAGTTAGTACAATTTCTACCTTTTCTAAATCCTGCTTGTTCATCTCTCAGCTTTTTATCAATCTTTCTCTCTAGTCTTTTTAGAATGAGCATACTATATATTCTCACGAAAACTGGCGTAAGTGTGATGCCTCTGTAATTATTGCATTCAGTCAGATCTTTTTGACCGTCTTCACTAACATTCCTTTGCTCCATATTTTACTAAATAATCTTGTATACAGGGAGTCACTCCATTTCCGGCCAATATCAACTTTTCATTTCTTAAGTTTTTTTTTTTTTTTTTTTTTTTTTTTTTTTTTTTTTTTTTTTTTTTTTTTAAGAATAGCTTCGACTTCAAATCCACTGAATTCATTCATGAGCATATCAACGTCTTCATCAGCTCCAGTTATATCATAACCTCACTAAAGTGTTCCATCCAACGTTGTCTTTCTTCATCTTCTGTTACAATAACAGATCCATCTCTCTTTTTGATGAGTATATGCTTCTTCTTCTTTGCCCCAGTCGAGGTTTCATTATTAATCCTATGAACAATAGTTGCAAAACAAAATACGGATAAAAGTGTAAAAATTACCTTTTCCCTACTTTATAACCGCGTACTGAAAAATATTATCTCCATGATTATAAATATATATATATATATATATATATATATATATATATATATATATATATATATATATATATATATATAGAACAACAAAAAGGTGAATCATGTAAAGTCAATATAACAGCAATCCGGGAGGAAAAGGTAAAACGAAGAGTTTACCAGGCAATAATAAACATAAAAGCGTTATAATACATACATACATACATACATATATATATATATATATATATATATATATATATATATATATATATATATATATATATATATATATATATATATATATATATATATATATATATTGGGCTGTTATGCAAATTAAAGAGTAAGGTGAAACAGTTTCCAAAAGTCATTAAAGAGTACCAGGTTATTATCTATCATTTCATGTTTCGTTAAGCCTATTGTGACCTGTAATAGCGAC
>NC_090751.1:88579603-88587103 GCF_036898095.1 Palaemon carinicauda
GAGATTAGTTCACTAAGTTTTCAACTGGGCTCCCCAAGACAGTAGAAGAATTGGAAAACCATGGTCTACATGACTGAAGACTATGAAGCGTAGAGTATGAGATGATGATAGGAGAAGTATTGATTTAAAAGCTCAAGATAGAGATGACGGGCGAAATCTAACCGAGGCCCTTTGCGTCAATAGGCGTAAGAGGAGGAGATAATGATAATATAAATATGCCTAATTGCTTTTAGAAATGGGAAAATATACAAATATGCCTCAATATAAAAATACATATACTGCTCAATGATGAAGTTATTCAAGAGTTAACCGAATAAGAAAATCTTGAGTTGCATGAAAGGACAACTCCTGTTCTTCCTCCTCTGAACGAAAATGAGAACGAGAGGGAATACCATTTTGCATTGAATTGAAAAAGAGAACTATTGGAAAAACAACACTTTAGCTTTTTCAGTTTTTTCCTTAGAATATGACAGTTCAGTTGAAATAATATTGAAAATAGGAAGCGAAAGGCAACACAAAAAATAACAGAAAGAGAGGGGGATAAAATCGAATAGAAGACTTTAAAAAAAAAAATAGGAACATAAAAACAGACCTTTTCGGCCCCTCTACAGTCTCGTGAAAATAACCAGTTTAGTTAAGATTGTTATTGAAAAACAGGACATAGGTGGGGAAAGAGTCCTGCAAGGATATGGTAAAAAAATAAAAGAATACAAGTATCGAAAAAAGGAATTTATCAATCCTATTAAGAGTTTCAAAGATAAGACTTGTTTAATGGAAAAGGGAATATTTTAGAATACAACGTGGTGGGCCATCAAAGAAAAATATAAGAGAAGAGAAATTCAGTTTTCTACCTTCTTAACATTTGTGTCCAGGTGTTGCTCAATAAAAAGAGATATACCGGAAATTGGACTATGGAGAAAATGGTCCAAAAAGGAAAAGAAGAATTTTGAAATATCTTGAAATTTACTTTTTAGTTAACGAATGCTTAGTGAACGACTTCTTATTAAAGCTCAGAAGCTAAGCCAAAAAGCATCGGATGTTTAACAACTGCGTTACCTGAACAGAAATTTCCATTTGTATTAATGATGTGAATAAAAAGAGCAAAAAATGGAGAAATAAAACTTGGTTATGACTCCGGGCCTTTTGTAGGCTATATAAGACCTAATATATTCTTTGCTGATGGTCAATATCCCATTTTTTTCAAAATATCCCAATTTCCATACAATTGGCTCTAACCAGCTTCAATATTTGGGAAATATTCTTTCGTTACATTCTTACCATTTATTTTGTACAATTTGGTACGGGAAAAGAAATTAGTAACCTTCTAAATCTAGTTTTGAATTACTTTTATCTATAAACACAGGATACGAGACCAATATTTAAAGAAAGATAAGCATGGGATGGAGAGTATTTGATAAACAAAAAGACATTATGAAACTAAAATACCACTTTCTCTAAAAAGACAAATATTTAATCAGATAGTCCTACCAGTATGAACTTAAGCATCAGAAACTTGGAGCCTTCCTAAAGTCTTAGAACATGAGTTCGTTAAACCTCAAGAGAGATATTGAAAAAATAATGACGGGAATAACATTAAGGTTAGAAAAAGAGCAACATGAATACGGAAGCAAACTAAAATAGAGGATATTCTAACAACATGTGCAGTTGTCTCTATCTTGAGCTCTTAATTTACTACTTCTCTACTCATCACCTTCTACTTCTCGCTTCATACTCCTCAGCAATGTAAGCCTGGGTCTTCCAACTCTACTAGTGCCTGGTGGAGCTCAGTTAAAAGTTTGGTGAACTAATCTCTCTTGGGGAGTGCGAAGAGCATGCCAAAACCATCTTTATCTACCCCTCACAATGGTCTCATCCACATATGGCACTCAAGTAAGCTCTCTTATAGTTTCATTTCTAATCCTGCCCTGTCATTTAACTCGTATGCTTCTGAGGGTTTCGTTCTCAAATCTACAAAATCTGTTGGAGATTGTTTCATTGTCATACCAAGACTCATGTCCATACAGTAGCACCGATCTCCCTAAACTGATATATAGTCTGATTTTTATAAGTAATTTTAGATTTAATTTCCAAATTTTACTTAACATATCCATTGCCGGATTTGTTATTTTCAATATTTCACTAAACTCCAATTCTAAAGACCTTTTATTGGAGATCATAGTTTCTAAATACTAAATAACTAAAAGCCACAAAACGAAGGAAAAACTGCTATGGTAGAACGTGACTTGGAGGAACCAATTACTTCTTTATAGGTCTTTATAAGTCTGGCCAATAGAGAGAGAAGAGTAGATTGGATGCCTATTATAAAAGGGGACCTGCCTAGTGTACGATTGTAGGAATTTCTCATCTAATAATAAAGATTGAGTATATTACTTCATTTTCTTTAGTCTATAAAATTATCTCTCTCTCTCTCTCTCTCTCTCTCTCTCTCTCTCTCTCTCTCTCTCTCTCTCTCTCTCTCTCTCTCTCTCTCTCTCTCTCTCTCTCTCTATATATATATATATATATATATATATTTACATATACACACACACACACACACACACATATATATATACACACACACACACACACACACACACATATATATATATATATATATATATATATATATATATATATATATATATATATATATATATATATATATATATATATATTCACACATATAATATATATATATATATGTATATATATACTGTATATATATATATACTATATATATATATATATATATATATATATATATATATATATATATATATATATATATATATATATATATATATATATATACAGAAAAAAATGGATGAAACATTAATGGAAGGGAGGAGCATGAAGTATTTGAAAAGAAGACTTGGGTATTTGCTTTAAAGGATGAAAATGAAAATATTACCAACAACAGAGATGGAGTGATAAAAATTGTAGAGGATGTGTATGCAATAGTGATATAAGACATAACTTTGCCCAAAAAAATAATGAAAAACCTGAGGTGGTACCACAAATAACAGCAGGAGAGTTAAAGAAAGCATTTAAAGGCAAGAAAAAAGGCAAAGGCGCTGGAAATGATTGGAAAAAAATTATCATTACATTAATTCACTAAAAGGGAGACACAACAGACCTGAAAAATTACTGCCCAATAATTTTACCGTCCGTAATATACATAATATATACAAAGATCAAGTTAGCCCATTAGATACACAGCTAGACTTTAATTAACCAAGAGAACAAGCAGGTTTTAGAAGTGAGTATTCAACAACTGACCATATCCATGTAACTAACTAGCTATTGGAAAGATCAACAGCGTATGACAAACCACTATGTGTGGCATTTTGTCAAAACTTCAGCAGTAATGAAAAGTCCTTCAAAGGCAAAGAATAGATGAATCTTATGTTAGAACATTTGCAGACATCTTTACGGCTAGTACAGCAATCCAAAAACTACATATAGTGAGAAAATTCAGATTGAGAGAGAATTTAGACAGGGACACCACCATCTCTCCTAAATCAATCACGGCATGCTTAGAAGTAGTTTTTAAAAATTTATATTGGGAAAAGGTAGGAGTTAACATTAATGGAGAACACCTTAATAACTTAAGATTTGCAGATGAAATTTCTATTTACTTAATCATGGGAGGAATTGCAGAAAATGATAGAAGATTTGAATAGAGAAAGCAGAAATGTAGGACTGAAACCGAATATGAGTAAAACCAAGATAATGTTCAATAAAAATTCAGAGACAATAAATAAGGGTTATGGACGAACCTCTAAGTCTAGAGATTGTTGATAAAATATAAGTACTTAGTACAGACTATGTGTGTCTCTTGGAAATGAGACCGAAATCAAACGAAGGATAAGCTTGGGATACATAGTTTTTGGTAAAAAAAAAAATGATATTATGAAAAGAAAAATAACACATCCTCTAAAATGTCATGTATCTAATCAGATGGTGCTACCAGTATAAATTTATGCATCGGAATCCTGAAGCTTTGGTAAAGCCTTAGAACATATGCTGGTTACAACTCAAAGACCTGTGGAAAGAATAAAGATGGGAGTAACACTAAGAGACAGGAAAAAGAGTAACATGGATACGAGAGCAAACTAAAGTAGAGGATATTCTAACAACTTTTAAGATAAAGAAATGGACATAGGAAGGACACATAATGAGAATGACAGGTAACAGATGGACATTAAGAACAAAAGAATGGGTCACTAAAGATTGCAAAAGAAGCAGGGGAAAGAAGAGAATACGATGAATTGACGAAATAAGAATATTTGCAGGTATAGACTGCCATAGAAAGACCATAAACAGACTGGAGTGGAATGATATGTTCCGACTAGCAATGATTGAACTCGGCTGAGTCCCTGGTTAGGCTGGAGGAAAGTAGAGATTAGAGGTCCCCTTTTTTGTTTTGTTCTCGTTGATGTCGGCTACCCCCCAAAATTGGGGGAAGTGCCTTTGGTATATGTATGTATGTATGTATGTATGTATATATATATATATATATATATATATATATATATATATATATATATATATATATATATATTAAATCTAGGCTAGCTTTCTAGGAGTCGAGTTTGATATCATTGGGTTGGTTAATCTCCTCCCTTTAAATAATAGCATACATACATACATACATACATACATACATACATACACACACACATATATATATATATATATATATATATATATATATATATATATATATATATATATATATAGATAAATACTGTATATATATATATATACACACACATTCTTTGTTTCACTGTTAATATTCATAAGTTACAGTTTCATTTATCGTCAATGGCTGGCTTCGATCTCTTTTAAGTCTGTTTTCATGCACACGGTTTATTTTCCATTTCCAAAGCAATAAGCTCCTTCCAACACTTGGTGAATGTACCTTGGCCCAAGCTAAATTCCATTATGCAAGCCATAATGGAGACAGAGGACGTCCGTTTCATTACTCTGAAAAAAAGCAGCGTCACAAAATAGGGAAATAAATTGACATGATTTACTACGGCGGAAGCAACTGTTATTATTGATGTCCGGTTTCCCAACATGTTTACAAAATCGGGGTGAAAGTGTGACGCCAGATGTTGATACTGCATTGTATGTGAATGATTTATATTCGCCAATGTATTCGGAGGGATGCAAGTTCCAAATGACATTTTTTGCTCAGTAAAATATTTCATTTATCTCTTCAAATTTGTCTGTTGGCTTTGATATTTACTTGGTAAAGTTGTACATTTTTAATTACTAAATAAAAAGATATTTCTCTCTCTCTCTCTCTCTCTCTCTCTCTCTCTCTCTCTCTCTCTCTCTCTCTCTCTCTCTCTCTCTCTCTCTCTCTCTCTCTCTCTCTATATATATATATATATATATATATATATATATATATATACATATATATACATATATATATATATATGTATATATATACATATATATATATACATATATATATATATATATATATATATATATATATATATATATATATATATATATATACATATATATATATATATATAATGTTTGTACGTCAGTGTGTGTGCGTAAATTGGTAATATTTTAAGAATTTCAACGGTCTATTTTCAAAATTACACATTACTGCAGCCCCCCCCCTCTCTCTCTCTCTCTCTCTCTCTCTCTCTCTCTCTCTCTCTCTCTCTCTCTCTCTCTCTCTCTCTCTCTCTCTCTCTCTCTCTCTCTCTCTCTCTCTCTCTCATTTGTTCTTCTGTTTATTGATGAATCCCCTTCTACGAAATGAGTTTAAAAATCTTTTTAATCATGAGTTAAGGATAAAGACGATTCCACTACCCAGCTGTAACAACTCCCGGGTCACATTACCTGTGCAAAAATCTCTCCATTTCATGAGATCTCATTATCTCAGTTTTACTCATATTCATTTTCAGTCCTACATTTCTGCTTTCTATATTCAAATCTTCTATCATTTTCTGCAATTCATCCCATGATTCAGTAAATAGAAATGTCATCTGCAAATCTTAAGTTATTAGGGTATTTCCCATTAATGTTAAGTCCTACATTTGAAAGAAGTCTTGTTTCTATTAGCGCAATGATTAAGTTGGGGCGTTATCTTCCTGCGGGACTAAACCAGCTATTTGATTTCGAAAGTTTAAAAAAAAAAAAAATATTTTTCTTTCGAAGGAAATAAACAAGGATGGGTCTTTCCTACGTTTCTCTGTGATATCCTGTTACTTTCTTGGGCTATATTGTCTAACTTGGCTAGGTTTTAGAAGAATAAAAATAACTTAAGGCAAATATATAATGTTAGTCATTTAAACAGATGATAGTGTACGTTTCCATTTCTCTATATCTAGTCAAGCCGACCTACCTCCACCCCCTCCCAACAATGAGAATTTAAATGTTGCATTCGTGAAGCTTATACGATAATAAAAAGCAAACGCTATTTCTATACATCTACATAATGAAGAATACTAATACCCTTATTTGCCAATAGTGAGTTCACGGAAATCAATTGTTTCAATTTGTATAAAAAGGAGTCCCCTCTCCTTTCAGAGGTCTCAATATCTGCTATTTCAATAGAAGATGGAGGAAAGTGGCTCTCTTGTTAGCTGATTCCACTTTAATTTCCATCGTTTTAGGAATTGGAGAGGAATAAAAGCGAATAGGACAAAGGAACGTTCAGTATATTCCCGTTTAATTGAGGGAGAGAGAAAATACAAGATTGAATAAAAACGTGTGAACGGGAAAGGAAAGGTTAGAAACGTTATCTTGCATTACGCTCAAATAAAATGATCAAGTAATTACGGAGGAAATTGTAATGTCAAAAGAATAACATAAAAGAAATAACATAAAATATATTGCTGATGATAAAGGTAACTAGATAATGGTTAACATAAAGATATATATAGGTATGACATAAAAGACAGAAAAAAATATGGTATTTTATATCTATAAATGTTTATTCATCTCTGTTGAAGATGATTAAGGAAATTGTTTCTTGGTGAATTCAAATATGAGGCGCACACACACACACACACACACACACACACACACACACACACATATATATATATATATATATATATATATATATATATATGTATATAATGTGTGTATGTATATATACACTTGTGCCATCATATACATACATAATATATATATATATATATATATATATATATATATATATATATATATATATATATATATATATATATATATATATATATATATATATATATATATATATATAATATACATATATACACATGTATACATATATGTATATATACGTGTGTGTGTGTATTTATGTGCATATGAATGCGTATGTGTATATATAAACATACACACATTATATATATCCTCCCTTATATAACAAAGAGCCCAGTGTCTGGCTATATATATAAATGTTTCTTTCTCGTCACGCTCAGCGGCTCTGTACTGTTAAAAGTCATACACCATACCGATAGGGAAACCTTGAAGCAA
>NC_090751.1:88592103-88602103 GCF_036898095.1 Palaemon carinicauda
GAGAGAGAGAGAGAGAGAGAGAGAGAGAGAGAGAGAGAGACGGGGGTCTAAACACGCGTATTTCTTACATTTTTCTTTTCTCCCTTAAAAGAAACTTATGAGCCTTCTTAAGGAGGGAATGAGATTGCTTATCTCGGTAGAAATTGTCTTTCTAGACGGACGGATGCTGGTTAGGGCTCTCAGAGTCGACGATGAGATCTTTCTGAGTTTGCATTAATCTTGAAGATTGCACAGCTTGGAAACTAGAGTGAGAAATATTACGGATATATATATATATATGTGTGTGTGTGTGTGTGTGTGTGTGTGTGTGTGTGTGTGTATGTGTGTATACATATATACATACATTATATATATAAACATATAATTTATATATATATATCTACGAGTATACTACATACATATACACTATATAATTATATAATATATATATATATATATATATATATATATATATATATATATATATATAATATATAGATATATATATATATATATATATATATATATATATATCTACGTGTATTCATACATATACACTATATACTTATGTAATATATATATATATATATATATATATATATATATATATATATATATATATATATATATGTGTGTGTGTGTGTGTGTGTGTGTGTGTGTGTGTGTGTGTGTGTTTAAGTGTGTGTAAGAGTGTGTGTATGTGTAAGTGAGTGTGTGTGTGAGTGAAAATCCGAGTATCCTATGAAATGTCAAGACCTTTCCAAGGTATTTGCCCTCAAAAGGAATCCACTATGAGAAAAAAAAATTATTGAAATAAAAAAAGATAAAATCATAATTCTTTGCCTTATTCATTAATAGAATAAAGAATTCTGAAAGAAGGCCCCATAGAAATGAGAGAAACTGAAAAGAGGTTACTGGCTATAACAGGGCTGAAGTGGTTAACACAGGAACTAATTGTCTTAAAACGCGTTGAGGAAAATCTAAATGAGGAGGAATAGAGTTTTACGACGACCTACAAAAACTTCTCCCTTTGTTTTGAAGAGTAATAAAAGAACTACAAAAACAACAACCACCACCAGGTGGTGGTGGTGGTGGTGGTGGTGGTGGTGGTGGTGGTGGTGACGACACAACCACCACCACCATCACCATGTTATTATTATTATTATTATTATCATTATTATTATTATTATTATTATTATTATTATTATTATTATTATTACTTTCTAAGCTACAACTCTAGTTGGAAAAGCAGGATGCTACAAAACCAGGGGCCAATCAGGGAAAATAGCCCAGTGAGGAAAGGAAACAAGGAAAAATAGACTATTTTAAGAACAGTTACAACGTCAAAATAAATATTTCCAATATAAACTATAAAAAAAGGAGTAGATGGGTTTTAAATATGATCTATTTTCTTTAAATTATATATTTTTTACATGGTGCAAAGGAAAAGAATTCAATATCAGTTTTGGCTCGTAGATCCAGCAAAATGATTAATGTCAATATAATAATTTCCTTTTATAAAATGTAACCAAAAATACAAAGATACAAAATTAACATTAAAATAATGGGATTTAGAGAAAAAAAGCAATTGATATTTATTTTTTCTCTCTCAAAACCAACTTGAATAAGGCGTTATACAAATAATAGGAGAATGTGAATGGGAAAACTGGGAAAGGGAATTATTTAAAAGAAAAGCAGGAGAGTAAATAAGAAGCAAGAATTCCGCCAAAGGGAACATGGCAGGAGCCAAAGATATTTAATATTAACGTCACAAAATGGACAAAACAAGATCCGATTGGGAAGAGGCAGGAAGATAAGTATGTCGAATATTACTATGTCAAACATTGGTCCAACCATGAAATAGGAAAGACTGAGAGTCAGTGGTTATGGAAACAAAGAAATGGTAAAGGGGGAAAATGAAGGTAGGGGAAGAAGGAAGGAAACAAAACTTGGAAGAACCACCTGGAGATTGTAATATCAGGAGGGAAGAGGTGTGAAGTGGGTTCATTACAGAGCGTAGATTGCATTCCTAAAAGGGCAGTTGCCAAATGTGCAACTATGGCTCTAAAAAGAAGATCTTGTGGGTAACTAAACGAAATATGCGACAGGTAGACAGAAAAATACTTGTGTATGATAAAATCTGCGGATCTACAATAGAATTTTCAAGCTTGACACGCATTTCATAATAAAAAATTAGGTAATTCTTCGACTGAAGGAATCGAAAAAGAAAGATAAATAAACACCAACATATGTTTTCACTAATCATATTTATGAATCTAATATATTTAAAGACAAGATCATTTATTATTTTCTTAACCTTACACACATTATTGAATATTCATATCTTTTATCATAATATTTCTCATTCGAGTTTGTAACTAGTCCGATAATTTTGTTTACGCCAATGTAAAATGCTTTAATTGAAAAAACCGCCAGGTTCGTTTGATTCATTAAAATCAAAATGTCACCGCCTCAAAATAACCAAATAAATTGGCCTGGTTTAGTGCCGTACTCATCTGTTATTTTCATATTCATGTGAACCGTACATTTCCCAACGTGTTTACAAAATCACAGAGTAAATATATAAAGCCACAATGTTTATGTTATTTTGAACATGTCACGGCTTACAGCACTCGCTGATTTATCCTACATGATCTGAATCACCGAGTTCGTTTTCATGCGCAAAATACTTTATTTTTATCTTTGCTACGTGAAAATAGATTCACTTATAATAAATCTATACTACTTACTTTTCTACTTAGATAGTTTATTCGATTGTGCCCATATTCGACTATTTGTCAAAAGAAGCAATTGTAAATTTTCAAAAAAAAAAAAAAAAATACGAATGGGTTTGTTCTAGGCTATTTAAATATTGATCTTGCTGATTCGGTATTTACTAATGATTCATCCACAATATATAACTACATACATATATATATATATATATATATATATATATATATATATATATATATATATATATATATATATATATATACGTATATATGTTGTGTGTGTTTTTCATCATCCCTCTGTTATTTCTCCATTATTAGCTAAAGCAGACAGAAAAGATCAATCCTTAGTATAGTTTTTCTTAATAAGGTTTTGTAAAAACCTAAAGAAATGTTAGATTTTGCTCTTTTATATACAAATCCAGTCTGATTACATGCCACATTCGACATGAGAGAGAGAGAGAGAGAGAGAGAGAGAGAGAGAGAGAGAGAGAGAGAGAGAGAGAGAGAGACAGAGAATTTAATGTCATGATATGTCTAAACAATTCTGCTATCTTATGTTAAACACTAGACATTTATTATCCCATTTTATAGAAAGTTAAAGGAATAAAACTTTTTAGGGACAAAACAATATATGTGTAAATATTACCTAGGAAAGTGTATATGTGTGCATTATATACACGAGTGTATATATATATATATATATATATATATATATATATATATATATATATATATATATATATATATATATATATATATATATATATATTTACATATATAACGGATTTTGAGCAAAGCGAAAAATCTATTTTTGGGTGAGATGGCCATGTCGTCCTGATGGAAGTTCCTATAGGGTAGCTTCCTAGGGTATATTACAACTACGGCGATATTCCCAGAGAATTTACCTTAAGGTACCAGAATTCTAACTCCTGGAGCGAGTATCCCTCGTGAAAGGGATATCGCGACATATCAGAGGACGTATTCTAGACACGTCACATGGCAATCTACATCCTGGACAGAGATTTCGTCTCGTAGGAGGTGATTGGCGAGAAACGAATTCGGGAAAGAAAAAAGGGGAGCCGCTCCCAAGGCTTCCCTATCCCCCGATTCGTATGCGTGCCTGGCGCCAATCCTGGCGCCATCTGTATTCCTTGTAGCGTACACGAGGTGCTACAGATACTTTATGTAGGGAGGGGTCCTACAGCCCTTTCTTAGAAAGGCAAGGGCTGGTCCATCAGGACGACATGGCCATCTCACCCAAAAATAGATTTTTCGCTTCGCTCAAAATCCGTTTTTTGGGCTCAAGCCATGTCGTCCTGATGGAAGTGTACCAGAGCATTACTGTATCTGTGGATTCTCAGAACGTGCCGTACTCCCCGGAGGTAATTTTTTCCCGGTCAACTAGACCTAGAGACCTAAGATGTTACCGTTATACATCTTTTCAACTAACTATAAACTATGTTAGAGCTTCCTGCCCCCTACAGGGAAGAGTCCTACTAGACTCTGGAAAAGTCTCGAAGAGTACATATATCTATGTATGAATACCAGGCAAGCTAATATAGTGGCCTCGCCCTATATTAAGTAAAGCATAGTTTGTAAAGAACCACTGCGTCAATATGAAATATCGACCAGTTCTCCGCACAATACTTGTATTGGACAAAGGTTTTATATCCGCATAGGAGGAAAACCAATGCAACATAGCTTGCATAAAGGAACAATTCTATTAGAATTATCCCAGATAAGGTACATAGAATGAATGCTCAATTATACCAATAAATTGACACAGGTGAAGGAGACGCAAGGTTCTCAAGAACCAGATTATTGACAGGCAATAAATAGACAGGTTAACCACAATTATATATATATACATAAGAAGAGGATAACCCAAAACTTTAAGCATAAGTATGATAGTAAACAGAGCTTGTTTGTCTGAAAGAAAAAACATTAGATGCCACTTTTAAGATACCGAGGTATCAAAGTCATAAAAGCCTGTATTACAAATCAATGACATTAGCGTTAGAAACGCTCGGCACACATGTCTGCACTTATGCTAGGTTCACCTTCGGAAATGGAACAGTCTGGATGGGCAACACAGTGCCCTCACTTAGTTTGTAGTACAGTATGTAACTACACACTCACCCTGGAATTAATCGTCCCAATTAAGACCACTGTTCCTCGCAGAGTTAAACAGTAGGGTTAACACCGCGACCCACTGCTACCACAGATCTCTTTTAGTTCCTCTACTTGCTTCGCATAGTGGCGAAAAAACACTCTGGAAGACTTCCAGCCAGTGTATGAACGGAGATGTTCAAAATCCATACAATTAAAGAAATTTAAGAATGAGGCAACTTTCCTCGGATCGTGACCTGCGGGTGTATTGTCAGGATCCGCTCTGCGAATAAAATATGTGATTTTCGCTCTGAGTTGATTCAGAGATAAATCTGAGCCTGATGTTTCTCCCCTGAATAGTTGACCACCCTTGAAGTCTGAAGTTCTATGAAGATAGACCTTTGGGCATTCTACTGGACATAGAGATGCATCTTCTTTCAGAGGGCAGATTCTCCAGGGACCCCACCTGTTGGTGGGTAACTCATTCTTGGCGAGAAACGTAGGATCCGGAAACAGGTTCAGTTCTCCCCCATCCAGGAACTGAACACGACCTGCCTCTCTCGAGAGGCTACAATCTCACTAACCCTGGCCCCGGACGCGAGTGCAAAATAGGAAAATAACTTTTTGTGTCAAATCCTTTAACGCACACTCTTCATTGCTCAACAGAGAAGCGAAATGAAGAACTTGTCTAAAGACCATGAAATGGGCTTTGGAGGTGCTGAAGGTCTGAGCCTAGCACAGGCTTTCGGGACTTTATTAAAGATCTCGTTACCTAGGTCGACCTGGAAGGCATATAGAATGGGTCTTGTCAAAGCAGACTTACACGCTGATATTGCCTTCTAGTAGATTTGCACTTATATTCCTCAAGGAAGTCTATACTGGCTTTCGAAATCCCGAAACGCTTTCTCACCGCTAGGGAGAGAAAATCATGAGCTGCAGGGTCCAGGTTTTCTGTAATGAAGCGCAGACAGTTGACTTCTGGACTCGCTGGGTCAGAACTGGATCTGGTAGTGGTACAAACTTCAGCTACAGTTCCAATGCCAGGAGGAACCACACGCTGTTCGGCCACTTGTGGGCCACTATTGCCGCTACCCTTTGAAGGATCTCAGTTTGTTGAGGACCCTCAACAGAAGGTTGTGAGGAGGGAACAGATAAATCTTGGACCATCTGTTCCAGTCGAGGGACATCGCGTCCACTGCTTCCGCTAAGGGGTCCTCGTACGGGGCACGTACAGGGGCAACTTCTTGTTGTCTTTCGTCGCAAAGAGGTCTATCTGCAGTTCTGGGACTGAATCAGAATGAAGGAGAATGATCCTGCGTCTAAGGACCATTCCGACTCTATCGGTGTGAACCTGGATAGAGCGTCCGCTGTCACATTGCGGACTCCTTGAAGGTGAACTGCCGACAGGTACCACTTCTTCTTTTCCGCCAATCGGAAGACGGCCAACATCACCAGGTTGAGAGGTGGTGACCTCGATCCTTGTCGATTCAAGTATCTCACAACTACCTCGCTGTCTATCACCACCTTATGTGGATCGAGTGACGCGGGGAGACTTTCTTTAAGGTAAGGAGCACTGCCCTAGCTTCTAGAATGTTTTATGTGAAAGGTCTTGAATAGCCTGGACCAAGTCCCCTGGACTTTTTTCCGATGAGAGTGACCTCCCCATCCCTCCTTCGAGGCGTCTGAGTGAATCGTCACCGTCGGGGGAGGTGGCTGAAGAAGAACCGACTTCTTTAGATGTCTGGCTTGGGACCAAGGCCTGAGAAGAGTACTTAGCCGAAGCGGCTGGTCTTCTCAGATCTCTTCACGCGTTTGATGCATAACTTCTCCAAACTCCGATTGCATCCTTTAGCTGTTCTCTTAGCACTGGGTCTGTCACCGAAGCAAACTGGAGAGAGCGCACTACTCTCTCCTGCTCGTGTCTTGATATCCTTTCGGAATCTTGAAGTCTCTTGACAGAACCCGCTATCTCCTTCCTTTTCTTCGCCGGGGTGGAGAAACGGTGTGACAAAAGGTCCCAGTGGATTCCAAGCCACTGGAACTTTTGAGATGGAGAAAGTCGAGACTTTTTCTGTTGATCTTGAAGCCTAGGTACTCTAGGAACTGGATCACTTGACTGGAAGCTTGCAAGCATTCTGTCTCGGATGCTGCCCACACCAACCAGTCGTCCAGGTAGGCTACTACCTGAATTCCCTTTAGCCGTAATTGTTTGAGAGCTACGCTCGCAAGCTTCGTAAAAATCCTTGGGGCTATGTTTAGCCCGAATGGCATGGCTCCGAAGGCGTATAGTCTTCGTTGTAGCCTGAACCCTAGGTAGGGGGAGAGTCGATGGCTAATTGGGATGTGCCAATAGGCGTCTGACAAGTCTATAGAGACGGAATATGCCCTCTTGGGCAGTAAGGTCCTTATGTGTTGCAGTGTTAGCATTTTGAATTTGCAATTCACTATGAACTTGTTGAGTGGCGACAAGTCCAGAATGACTCTGAGCTTTTCCGAGTCTTTCTTGGGAACACAAAACAGCCTCCTTTAGAAATTGATGGGCTTCACCCTTCGGATCACCTTTTTTCTCCAACAGTTCTTGAACGTACTCCTCCATAACGGGGGTGGGGTGTTGGAAAAACCGAAGGCACGGGGGTGGAGTGCTGTACCAGCTCCCGCCCAGTCCATTTTTGAGTAGGCTGTGGGCCCAGGGATCGAAGGTCCACCGATCCCGAAATTTCAGAAGTCTTCCTCCTACCGGTATCACCTCACTTGGACTGCCGTCCTGAGGTCTTGCCTTCCTGACCACGACCACCCCTGAATCCCCTTCCCCTTGAGGGGCGTCTAGACGAGCCTCTGGCTGCTCCTCTAGGCTTTGCTCGAAAGGAAGTAGACTGCCCTTCGAACGCTGGGGTGAATGCCGTGGACTGTGTCGACACGGCCTGGGGTACCCACTGAAAGGTGGTCGGGGTTTGTGCCACGATCTGGGGCACTGGGGGCAATGGCAATTGCAGTTGCTGTTGCTGTCTAAGAGGCTTGGCTGGCCGAGACGGTAGCCTAGTCCTCATAGTCTTCCTCTTTGGTTGAGGACCCTCATCCGGGGAAGACTTTCTTTTGATAGCCAGGCCCCACTTCTGGAGAAGGTTTCTATTCTCCAAGGCGGCCTTATCAACAACTTCTTTGACCAAGTCGGTAGGGAAAAGGTCTTTTCCCCAAATGTTGGAGGAGATTAGTTTCTTTGGCTCGTGCCTCACCGTAGCCGAGGTAAACCCGAACTCCCTACAAGCTCTCCTTGCCTTGACGAAGCCATAAAGGTCCTTCGTCACTGTGGCCAGATGAGGCTTAGCCACTACCATGAACATTTCATGGACCTTGGGGTCACTTGCCATCGTCTCGAGAGTAGTCTGAAGAGACATTGAGGCAGCCAGTCTTTCTTTTGTATCGAACTCACTTCGCAAAAGAAAGTCAGACAGCTTAGGGAGGTCCTTGCCGAACTGACGTCCGGCAATATCAGCCTCCAACTTTCCCACTGAGAACGTAAGATGGACGTCCTTCCAGTCTTTGTGGTCCATAGGCAGGGCCAGCGACAAGGGTTTACACTCCTCTCGGGAGGGGCAAGACTTGCCGGCCTCGATTGCTTTTAGTACAGCCAGAAACCCTTTCTGTAAAAAGGGGAAGGCTCTAGTAGGCGAGGACACAAAGGAAGGGAGCTTCCTATTCAATGCGGCTACCTTTGAGTTAGAGAAGCCCCTCTCTTTCATCGAGGATGAAAGTAGAGCTTGAGCCTTAGCATGGTCCATCACTATGACCTCCTTCGGCTCTGTCTCCTCCTTTGAAGCTGGTTCCTTCCTCAGCCGGACATAACAGTCCGGATATGATGCCTTGCTGGGCCAGAATTCCACCCTCCAGGGGAACTGAGCCCAGCTTATCCGAGATGACGATCTTTCCAGTCGTCATCGGCATGTGCTCAGCATACCTCCATGGGTTAGCATCTGAGCACAAGGGAAGGTCTTTCACATTGAGCTTTTTCTGGGGCCCATGTGATTCTGCAAGGCACTGCATTCGCAGTTCCATTGCAGCCGCCTTCTCCTGATTCTCCTGCATTTGTTGGATCATTCCAACAATAGAAGAGAGGGCCTGTCCTAGCTCTACTGGGAGACCGGCCGATGTAGAGGGGCTTGAACTTCATCCTGGGCTTCTGCCAGGAGGTCTTCCTCCTGACACCCGTCCACATCAGACATCCTGTCATCTAGCTGGATGTCTTGCATCACGACCGCGACTTCAGCATCCACCTGGATCTGAACTTAGGGGATCTCCTCTTGAGGCTGGGGAATCACTGCATCAGCTGATGCCTTAGGGAAAGGATACGCCCTCATCTTCACACTTGGAAGATAAGGGCCAGAAGTGTTCTTTTGGAAGCCCCTTACCCAGGTACGAAGCTTCTTCCTAGCTATTTAAATGTCTCAGTAATCAGGTTAGTGCACACAGTACATACCTGAGGGTCCCAATACCTGAGATCATCCTTGGAGACAGCGTATGCTGCGTGTCTCCTACAAAACTCATGTCCGCAGAGGTTCTTGCTGCTGACATTGCAGAAAGCACTTCCCCACTTCGGAGTGTCCTTCTGTAAAGAGAAGAAATTTCCATGAGTATCAAGTGAACTATGTATCACTGGGTATGCATAGTATAGCATAACAATTCATAAAGGAAAGACACACACTTGTGTTTCCTTCACAACCCATTGTTGCAGCCTTCCAGATAATAAAATCAAAATGGTTTATCTCTTCTAGAGTAACCAATGCAAGGTTTCCAGAGGAAACAGGTGGAGCTCACACCTAAGCAATGATTTTAAAATCCTGGATAATAGACAGGGAAGAACTCAGCTTCCTATCTGAGGGCAACAGCAAAGGGATGTGCAAGAAAACACAATAGTGTTAGAAGATACAGTGCTGTACCAAAACCCTTACTATAGTTTTTCTTCTTACTGTATATGCTATACAGAAGAATACTAGTACAGTATAGGAGGATGTGTGCCGGCCTGCCTTTGCCGGCCGGCACACACCCCAACTAGCTTTAAAGTATACTACTTAACAGCTATAGGGCGGCAGCACTCTGGTTCAAATGCCTGTGCCGGTCGGCAGCAACTGCCGGCCGGTAACAGCCAGTATTGGCCGGCAATGGCTGCCGGCCAGCAACTA
>NC_090751.1:88607103-88616876 GCF_036898095.1 Palaemon carinicauda
GATGATGAATGGAGAAGTGTTGATTTAAATGCTCCAAATAGGGACGACTGGCGATATCTAACGGAGGCCCTTTTCGTCAATAGGCGTAGGAGATGATGATGATGATGATGATGATAATGATGATGATGATGAATTATAGCTATAATAACAAAACTTTCGTGAGGGATATAAATCAAGAGATATTTTTACTAACGAAAACAAACATTAAACTATAAGACCGTCTAAAATTTGCTTTATTTCTTAGATTACTTTTTCATTCAATAACAAAAACGAAGCCAAACAAAATGACAAGAAAAATGAGAATTGGAAAGTTCCTGGACTCCAAATTACCTAATCTTCGTTCGTCCAAAAGTGATTTTCTCTTAACGTGAAAACATATAAAACAAGAATTTCATTTAAGATTGAATTTTAGCAGCCAATCAATGTGTACAAATATACTTATTCCTATTAATATCAAATTTGGGATATTATAAAGTAAATGCATTTGTTCAGTTAAATTCGATAAGTTAGTAAGTAACGTAAATGATTTTGGTGTTTTTTTTAATAATTGAAACTCTCTCTCTCTCTCTCTCTCTCTCTCTCTCTCTCTCTCTCTCTCTCTCTCTCTCTCTCTCTCTCTCTCTCTCTCTCTCTCTCTCTCTCTCTCTCTCTCTAATATATATATATATATATATATATATATATATATATATATATATATATATATATATATATATATATATATATATATATATATATATATATATATATATATCATTACCAGCCAAGTTACAACCTTCACTGGAAAAGCAGAACGCAACAAGCCCAAGAGCTTTTATATAAAAAGTAGCTCAATGCGGAAAAGAAATAGAGAAGTAAGAAACAGACTGCAAATGAGAAATAAAAAATTAAGAAACAACGTCATATAGATCTGTCGTATATAAACCATGCAATGAGACCAAAGTCAAACCTTTTCAACAGAAAAGCATTTGCAGCAATTTTGTATTTCTAAAGTTCCACTGATTTAACTAGCAGAATAGGATGATCATTCCACATTCTGATCCCAGCTGGAATACATCTGGAATTGTGGTGGCCGATGTGGTAACGTCCCTGACTAGTGAACGCCAGACTGAGGTTCGAGTCCCGCTCAGACTAGATAGTTTCTTTGGTCACTGCAACCTCACCATCCTTGTCAGCTAAGGATGGGAGTTTGGGGGGAACCTATAGGTCTATCTGCTGAGCCATCAGTAGCTTGATAGGTTAATGTCACTATCCCTTGCCTCAGCCATTCATTGAACGGCCTTTAAACCTTTAAATCCTGCGGCAGAGTATTGATCGTTATGGTGGAGAAGGCAAGGGAAGGCAAGGCTGTTACAGTTAATAGCATACCGAGTACTATGTACTTGATGGTACAGTCTAGAAGTTCTGTATGCAATAGTTACTCAGAATTGTGGAATAACCAATGAAATAGGCACAAAGAACTAACCACACGGCGGTGTTAAGAGATCTAAATCCACATGACACATGAGGAGTTTAACAGACTGCAAGGATTTGTCCAACAAATTAAAATGAGTAAACAGCTAAAGACCAGACAGGAGAAGAGCGCTAGAATCAAGAGAGAATGAATGAATTAAAACATTTATTCTGGATAGATAGATCACCAAAATTCTTAAGGCTTTCTTGATATGCAAATCTGCTGTACAATTGAAGAAATAACATACCAGATCTATTTCTCGAAAATAAATTTACAATATAAAATCCAACCTAAAATTTCAAATGAGTTGTATACAGTTGAAGACGTTCTCAACTATAATATTAGGATGATGAGTCTCTTTCATTGACCTACTTACAATCATGCTTTGAGTTTTGCTAGTGTTTAGTTGGAGCCCCTAGAATTGTCACCCTACACTAATTTTAACTAAATCTTTACTGATTGATTCAGTAACCACAGGTTTATATTCATGAATAGAATTGATGCATAAAGGGTATAATCATCTGCATATGCAACGATCTTGTTTTGAAGGTCAACTCACAGATCATGCGTGTAATCACTAAACTAGTTGAATATTCAATAATGAGGATGAGTAAAGACCTACCTACTCACATCTGTTTACATTTGAAAATAAGGCCAATCATACCAACATCCTGACCCCAATCAAAGGAATACGATACATTATTAGAAATTGTAAGAAAGGTAAATTGCAGAATCTGGAACTGGTGATTATCACACACACACACACACACACACACACACACACACACACACACACACACACACACATATATATATATATATATATATATATATATATATATATATATATATATATATATATATACTGTATATATATATATATATATATATATATATATATATATATATATATATATATATATATATATATATATATATATATATATATATTTATATATGTGTATGTGTGTGTACATAAATGTATATATACATATAAATAGAAACACATATATAATCATATATAAATGTGGGTATGTCTGTGCGTATGCATGTGAACGTTGACGTGTGCTTATATAAAACTCGCAGCCTTTTCGCGTGTTACTCTGCTTTTATGTTCCAATGATTTTGATCCCCAGAGCATAATACCGTTTTGTATGCTTTAGTTTATATAAATCTTTAGTATGAGGACTAATTTCGGCTGTGTCATCTTCCACTTATGAAGAAATCAAAATTATGACATTTGAAAAGACTTTGCAAAATAAAAGAAGTTAAAAACACTAAAACGCCTTGGCGAATTTATCATTCACATGAAAATAAATGATCACGTTCATTAAAAAATGTTACAAGTCGGAGTTGGAGATTAAATTCTACCTGATGAAAAGGGGAAAAATATCTTATTTTATCAACTGGATGTATTTAAACATTATTCTTATTTTATTTCTTTAGAAACTGACATTTATACTAAATCAGGCTATCATTAATGTAACCGACAAACTTCTGTTCAAGTTCCAATGTTTGTTAAGGTTTAAGCATTCAAGCTGAAATAGGGGAGTTTGGAAAGTCTACGGTACTATACATCCAGGTTTCAGTTACTTTACTCTAATTTTGAACCATCTCGTTAGAGGGAACCTGACAATATATAACCAACAAGTTTACCCAATAATATTGATTACGATAATGGATATGTCCATAATTTTCACAGTATTTATATCAAATACCACAAGATATGAATCAAATTGCGTAATAAAACCAAATTATCATGATACCAAAAAAAGTTAAAGACGTTGGACGAAAAAGCTATTAAGATGTAAAGTCAATAAAACACGCAAAATCAATAAATTTTCTCTCATGGTTAAGAATAAGGTCAGACTCACCTTACAGAGCGTCATATAAAGTCCACTAATACACTGGAATAAAGCAAGATATGGATATGAAAACTGATATTTCTTCGTCTAATGTGAGGAGGGAGATTTTTTTTTCCTTTCATTTCATTTACGTTTACTGAATATATCAAAATAAAATTTTCAGTTTATTAATAATCATTTACCTCTAGATTATACTGAAAGTGTTAGAAGATGTTTTCATTAAAGATTCAGCAAATTGTTAGTTTGGATATTTCCGAATAAAAGTTATGAAGACTATGATAATTATTTTCACATTAAAGAAATAAGAAATCTTTTTTCATTAAATCATTAAGTACATTACTATTATAATCTCAAGAAGGCCTATTTTAGCTAAACAATTAAATACATTATTATCATTATCTAAACAAATATTAGTTCATCCAAAATACAGAGGTATAGCAATAACCGTTAATTAATCATAAAAAGTTCAGAGTACACCTTTTTAGCCAGTGGTGACATTTGAAGGTACACACTGGCTTAATACTCACGTTCCTATCTTTATCGTAATAATTAAATTGGAATCTCGATGCCCGCCTTTCAAATATTTTCACCAAACTGCTATAAACATTTGAAAGAGAAATTGCTAAATTTGACCCGATATATTTATTTCACATTAAAATTGCAATAGTGCAACTCTTTGTTATTGCCATGATCCAGAAACTTTCGTTTATATTTGTCACATAACAGCACTTCAATAAGATTTCCTCAATATTGGTCATTGTTAACTTAGCAGTGTCTATCACCATGGAGCCTCAAGAAACGGAATATATTCATGCATCTCTTTTTCATGCCTTACACGGTATGGTTTCAATGAAATTCTGGTGTTGGTAACAAACTTGTTAGTTTCTTTGGTCGCTGCAACGTCACCAACTTTGTGAGCTAAGGATGGGGGGTTTAGGGGAGCCTAACGGTCTATCTGGTAAGTCATCAGCAGCCATTGCCTGGCCCTCCTTGGTACTAGCTTGGGTGGAGAGGGAGTTTGGGCGCTGATTATATGTATATATCAGTCTCTAGGGCATTTTCCTGCTCGATAAGTAGGGCAATGTCACTGTCCCTTGCTCTGCCATTCATGAGCGGCCTTTAAACCCTTAGAAAGGTTGATTGGGTGTCCAGATGACATTTCAAGTAATTCTAAAATTATTAATGTCAATAATATTTAAATGCCTTATCAATTTCAGATAGAACTTGATATTCATTCTGAATCCTATATTCCCGTCTCTGAAATGGGTGGTTGGGTTCTATTGTTAATGAATTTAGCTTTGCAACTGGTGAGAAGTTTATTGAATCCAATAATGATATAACGTTCAAGAAACAATACTTCTAAATCGATTTCATCACCTTAAGGTAAATTCAAATTTACTGCCATAGCCTAACTTTTGACTGCATTTTCCAACTATTCATATAAATATTACAGTGTCTGTTTCATATGCCTGTTTCATAAAACCAGGGAGCTTTACAAATTTTAGATTCCAAGAATTCAGAACATATTCAATACTTTATGTGGAATTTTGTAAAGGATTGCTCGGAATATTTTACAATAAAGATGGATACATTTGGTTGGAAAGTCCATAAATGACTTGGTTTTATTATCTTTTATATTACCGTTGCATTTACATAAGTATATATATACACAGTATATACATTAACACACACACAACTACAGACACTCATCATATACATAAATATATATATATATATATATATATATATATATATATATATATATATATATATATACTCACATACAAACATTTATACATGTGTATATATTTTTGTATATATGCATATATATACATATACATATATATAAATTACATATATATATAAATATATATATATATATATATATATATATATATATATATATATATATATATATATACAATATATATATATACATATATATGTATATATATATATATATATATATATATATATATATATATATATATATATATATATATATATATATATATATAGTAATTTTTTATGTTCACTATTCTCCTTTCATTAGTAGGTAGTAGGATGGGCCAGCCACCAGTTGAGAAAATACCGCTAGTTAGTGGGCCTTTGACTGGCCAGACAGTACTATTAACAGATCCATTTCACTTGTTACGGCTCATTTTGTCTTTGCCTACATATACACCAAATAGTATGGTAAATTCTTCCCACATTTTCCTCAGTCCCCGTAAAACTGACAACACTTGAGGTTACCAAACAATTCTTCTTTGCTGAAGGGGTTAGCTTTTGCACTGTAATTGTTCAGTGGCTTCCTCTTGGTATGGGTAGAAGAGACTCTAGCTATGGTGAGCAGCTTTTCTCGAAGGACACTCCAAAATCACACCTTGGGTAGTGCCATATCCTCTGTACCATGGCCTTCCACTGTCTTGGATTAGAGTTCTTTTCCTTGGAGATACACTCGAACATGCTGTTCTATCTTATTTCTCTTCCTCTTGTATTTTAAGTTTTTATAGTTTATATGTGAAGGGGCTAATTTAATGTTACTATTTTTTAATATTTCATTTTGACTGTTTTTTTTTCTCTTGTAGTTTATTTCCTTGTTTCCTCTCATCACTGGGCTATTTTTCCCTGTTGAAGTCCTTGGGCTTATAGCATCTTACTTTTCCAACTAGGGTTATAGACTAGCTTGTAATAATAATAATAATAATAATAATAATAATAATAATAATAATAATAATAATAATAATAATAATAATAATAATAATAATAATAACAAGAGCAATCAGAGATATCTGACCTCCGTCAAAGAGAGACGTTAACACAAAAAGAGAGACATTCGATTTGCATCTGATTCAGTCTACGCATCCGGAACCGGATCATTTCCAAATGTTGATAGACACGTCCATTGCCTTAGATCTATCTATGGTGGAAATTTCGTTAAATTCCATCGACTTGTTATGAAGTTATCTTTAAAATGGTGAGAAAAGCAAATCCGAATCTAAAATGCAGTTCCAGATCATAATCTAATATCTATCTGGGGTGAAATTTTCGTTAAAATCACTCGGGTAATTTTGACGTGATCCTTTCCAGAGTCAGACATACAAAACAAATAAAAAGAAAGACATTCGATTTGCATCTGATCCAGACTTCAGATCCGGAACCGGATCATCTCCAAAATTTAATAGAGTTGTCCATGACCAAAGATCTATCTATGGTGAGAATCTCGTCAAAATCCGTCAAGTAGTTTTGGTGTAAGCCTGTCCATCTATAGATACATATGAAATTAAATAAACTAGATAGAATCCGCATCCGGATCCATATCATTTCTAAACTTCAATGGAGTCTTCCATAACCTAAGATCTATCTATGGTGAAAATTTCGTCTAAATCCGCCAAGTAGTAATCCTGTCCATAGATAGACACATAGGAAAAATAAACAAACAAGAGTAGAGAATCCGGATCCAGATCCAAATCATCTCCAAAATTAAATGGGATCGTCCATGACTTAAGACCTATCTGTGGTGAGAATTTCGTCAAAATCCGCCATGTACTTTTGGCGTAACCCTGTCCATATATACACACACAGGAAAATAAATAAAATAGATAGAATTTCCAAAATTCAATAGGGTCGCCTATGACCTATGATCTATCTATGGTGTAAATTTCGTCCAAATCTGTCAAATAATTTTGACGTAATCCTCTGCGCACACAGACACACAGATAAATAGATAAACTAGAATACCGATCCGGATCCGGATCATCCCCAAAATTTAATGGGGTCGTCCATGGGGTAAGTGGTTTAATTAGACGTAATCCTGTCCAAAGATACAGGCACAACAAAAAATGAATAAATAAACTAGAGGGCCACTTAATGAAGCACAGACCTCCGCTGCGGCAGCTTACTTCTCAACCTTTTGCTCGACCTTGACTTTGATGAAATCATCATCCTGATCATAATAATAATAATAATAATAATAATAATAATAATAATAATAATAATAATAATAATAATAATAATAATAATAATAATAATTATAATAGTAATAATAATAATAATAATAATAATAATAATAATAATAATAATAATAATAATAATAATTATTATTATTATTATTATTATTATTATTATTATTATTATTATTATTAAATTGGTAATTTAGAGGAGTGGAAGTTAGTAAAAGAAAATTTTGTTGGGATTGCAAGTGATATGTGTGGCAAGAAGTTTGTTGGAGGTAGGATGAGGAAGGGCAGTGAATGGTGGAATGGAGGAGTGAAGGTAAAAGTGGAAGTGAAAAAGAGGGCTTTTGAAGAATGGCTGCAGAGTAAAAGTGTAGAGAAGTATGAGAGATATAGAGAGAAAAATGTGGAAGTAAAGTGCAAGGTAAGTGAGGCACACAGGGCAACTGACCTGAGGTGGGGTCAGGGATTGGGTCATCTCATATGACGATAATAAGAAGTTTTGGAAAGAAGTGAAGAGAGTAAGGAAGGCTGGTTCAAGAATTGAAGAGACAGTGAAAGATGGAAATGGAAGGTTGTTAAAAGGCGAGGAGGCTAGGAAAAGGTGGGCGGAATGTTTTGAAAGTTTACTAAATATTGAGGATAATAGGGAGGCAGATATAATTGCTGTTGCAGGTGTTGAGGTGCCGGTGATGGGAGATGAGAATGGGAAAGAGATTACAAGAGAGGAAGGGAGGAGAGCACTAGATGAAACGAGAGTAGGAAAAGCATCTGGTATGGATGGTGTGAGAGCCTAGATGTTGAAGGAAGGGGGTGTGACTGTACTTTAATGGTTGGTGAGATTGTTTAATATGGGTTTTGTGTTATCAATGGTACCAGTAGATTGAGTTTGTGCATGTATTGTACCACTATATAAGGGTAAGGGAGATGTGCATGAGTGTTGTAATTCAAGAGGTATTAGTTTGTTGAGTGTAGTTGGAAAAGTGTATGATAGAGTACTGATTAATAGGATTAAGGGTAAAATAGAGAATGCACTCTTAGAAGTAGAGGGTGGTTTTAGAAGAGGTAGGGGTTGTATGAATCAGATTTTTACAGTTAGGCAGATATGCGAGAAATATTTACCAAAAGGTAAGGAGGTGTATGTTGCGTTTATGGATCTGAAGAAAGCATATGATAGAGTTGATAGGGAAGCAATGTGGAATGTGATGAGGTTATCTGGAGTTGGTGGAAGGTTGTTGCAAGCAGTGAAAAGTTTCTACAAAGGTAGTAAAGCATGTGTTAGGATAGGAAATGAAGTGAGCGATTGGTTTCCGGTGAGAGTGAGGCTGAGAGTGTGATGTGTGATGTCGTCGTGGTTGTTTAACTTGTATGTTGATGGAGTGGTGAGTGAGGTGAATGCTCGAGTGCTTGGACGAAGATTGAAACAGGTAAACGAGAATGACCATGAATGGGAGGTAAATCAGTTGTTCTTTGCGGATAATACTGTGCTGGTTGCAGACGAGGAAGATAAGCTTGGCCGATTAGTGACAGAATTTGGAAGGGTGTGTGAGAGAAGGAAGTTGAGAGTTAATGTGGGTATGAGTAAGGTTATGAGATGTACGGGAAGGGAAGGTGTTGCGAGGTTGAATGTCATGTTGAATGGAGAGTTACTTGAGGAGATGGATAAGTTTAAGTACTTGGGGTCTGTTGTTGCAGCAAATGGTGGAGTGGAAGCAGATGTATGTCAGAGAGTGAATGAAGGATGCAAAGTGTTAGGGGCAGTTAAGGGAGTAGTAAAAAATAGAGGGTTAGGCATGAACGTAGAGAGAGCTCTGTATGAGAAAGTGATTGTACCAACTGTGATGTATGGATCGGAGTTGTGGGGAATGAAAGTGTTTGAGATGAAGTGTTTAAGAAGTATGGCAGGTGTATCTCGAGTAGATAGAGTTAGGAACGAAGTAGTGTGGGTGAGAACGGGTGTAAGAAATGAGTTAGCAGCTAGAGTGGATATGCATGTGTTGAGGTGGTTTGGCCATGTTGAGAGAATGGAAAATGGCTGTCTGCTGAAAGGTGATGAATGCAAGAGTTGATGGGAGAAGTACAAGAGAAAGGCCAAGGTTTGGGTGGATGGATGGAGTGAAGAAAGCTCTGGGTGATAAGAGGATAGATGTGAGAGAGGTAAGAGAGCGTACTACAAATAGGAATGAATGGATGACCGTGGAGGTGGCAGCAGTAGGGGATTCAGCGTTATGAAGCTTCATCTGTGGTGGATAACGGGGGAGGGTGGGCTGTGGCACCCTAGCAGTACCAGCCGAACTCGGTTGAGTCCCTTGTAAGGCTAGGAGGAAGGAAGAGAGGAAAGGTCCCCTTTATTGTTTTATTTGTTTGATGTCGGCTACCCCCCAAAATTGGGGGAAGTGCCTTGATATATGTATGTATGTATTATTATTATCAATCAGCCAAATTTGGTAAAGCAAATTGGTGCAAGCCCAAACGACCCAATATGGAAGAAAGCAGTGT
>NC_090751.1:88617376-88627376 GCF_036898095.1 Palaemon carinicauda
GAAGAAAGCAGTGTGGAAGAAGAAACTGAAAAATTGGGATTAAATTGTATAAGAAAAGTAAAGAAAAACTAATCAGTTAACCCCCCCCCCCAAAAAAAAAGAACTAAAAAAAAAACTCCAATATATAAGATATATATATATGTGAACGTCTAACCTATAATGATTCTTGAAGGAGTTTCTTTAATGACTCCAAGTATCTTATTGTTTCAAAATATATAATAATAAAACTAAATCTTTCACTGAATGTTACTTGGGCAACATACGTCATTCGTCAAAAAGTCTAAACAACATTAACTTTTCAGTTATGCAGTCTGTGACAGTTATCAATGGTAACATATGCAGCATATTTTATTTACAAAATATTTTCATTAATAATCATTAGGGTATTCTTGTAAGAGATAATCATAAAGCAGCAAATGAACCTTTCAGTAATAATCTTATGGTATTTTAAAGTTCCAGCGTCTATTAAAACATTCCCGTTCTGTAGTAAAGTTATATAAACAATTTTTTTTTTCGAGAAGGTAAGGTCATATGTCAAGTCTCCCAAGATATTCTCGAACAATTCTAACCAAAGGAAAGTATTTTTATAATTTCTCTAATCAGACATAATTCTAGTGTAGAGTAAATAACTATTCTTTTTATTTTAGTATTAAACCTTATATCAATTTTTCATAATGACAAAATAATTATTTTATCTCTATATACTTCAACTAGAATTACGTGCAGTCATCTAAATCAAAATTGACAAAACAATAATCACTGAATCTTGGTCACTTGAATATTTCTAATAAACATAAGATTATTCAATTGAGTTTTTAGCAACAAACTTTTATTAATAATCAATGAAAATTATATTTCCAGTTTTAAGAATGATCTAAATAAGAATAATTTCCAAATCCTTTTTATTGTTATCTAATGATAAGTATAAACTTTTATTTAGTGAGATTCGCGATCCTCAAACATAGCAAGATATAAGAATTAAGAAAAAGAAAGGCTTCAAGGATATTCTGAATTCAGAAGAGATCCGGTGGTTAATTGTATTTAGATATAATCATGTCTAACCAACTTTTTAATTGTATTCTATGTTACATTTATCTATAATCTATTTCAAAAATTGAATCTTACTGTAAGCTGAGTTTTGAAAAAAAAAAAATTATTTGCTGAATCTTGACTGCAAGTTCTTCTAAATCTATTTATTCCGTTTATGGTTTGGGATTTAAAAAAAAAAAAAAACACCCTTTATATTTTGACTTCTATTTTGACTTTTATGTTTGCAAAATGATTAATTTTTCTTACATCGCTTCTATACCTTGAAGTCAGTTTCTATTGACATAAAACCTTTTGTCTTCTCACTGTCATATCCTGTCGAGGCAAGAGGTTATAGCTTTTACAACGGATGCTCATCAATGTCTGATTTAAATGTCACGGTGAAATGCAATTTTTGCAAACAAATCCGAGTTTCTGGTCGTAAGAAGCATAAAACTGTTTTTACACTTTTTTTTGTTTTGCAGAAATTAGGTAAATTAGCTCATTTATCTTCTATGGAATTAAACCATAAATACACCGGTACACGGAAAGGAGAAAATAGAAATATACTAATAAACAGAAAAATAAGATATAAATCACCTAAAATAAATGGGAAATATATCTTATAGGATTATTATAGCACTAGGATAATATAACGATATTTACCCCATGTTATACTCTCTCTCTCTCTCTCTCTCTCTCTCTCTCTCTCTCTCTCTCTCTCTCTCTCTCTCTCTCTCTCTCTCTCTCTCTCTCATATTCTTTTAATCTTTATATATAATGAACGATACCGGCGTCAGTGACCTTCGCTGTCAGAATGACAGAGCTCTCTGTAAATCAATCAATCAATCACACTCTCTCTCTCTCTCTCTCTCTCTCTCTCTCTCTCTCTCTCTCTCTCTCTCTCTCATATTTTTTTAATCTTTACATATAATGAACGATATCGGCGCCAATGACCTTCGATGCCAGAATGACAGAACTCTCTGTAAATCAATCAATCAATCAATCAATCAATCTCTCTCTCTCTCTCTCTCTCTCTCTCTCTCTCTCTCTCTCTCTCTCTCTCTCTCTCTCTCTCTCTCTCTCTCTCTCTTCCTATATATCTATCTATTTATCAAAATCTTGTAGAAATTAGAGGGCATAAGATTTCATTCCACACAACGCATCAGTTAGGTGTCAATTTAGAAAGACCGAAGATCCAATATGAAGTGATGTTCGCCATTTCGGGAGTTTTGATATTTTGTCGAGAAGAGCTCAGAGCCTTATCATAAGTAAAGTTGAAATCATTGACTGATTTAATATATATATATATATATATATATATATATATATATATACACACACACAGACACACACACACACACACACATATATATATATATATATATATATATATATATATATATATATATGCACGTGTGTGCAGGTATATATATGCAATTTATATATGTATACACACACATATAATATATATATATATATATATATATATATATATATGTGTGTGTGTGTGTGTGTGTGTATAAATTGCATATATATACCTGCACACACGTGTATATATATATATATACATACTGTATATATATGCATATATATACCGGCACACACGTGCATACACACACACACACACACACACACACATATATATATATATATATATATATATATATATATATATATATATATATATATATATATAAAGTGACACACAGCTATATTACTCAGCGTATAAATACTCTCTCTCTCTCTCTCTTTCTCTCTCTGTTCATCGGGTAGGGGGCGAGGGAATAGTCATACACTGGTGAGAAGGGGTACCCCGAGAGGAAAGGGGGTGGGATGGGAATGGTTGAATTTGTGCGTGTGTGCATATCTACCTGAATATTTAGCCGTCAATTTTGACGAGTCGCATACACTAGTATATTATAGAAACTGAAAAATTATCATTATTATTCTAACATAGCCTATAGTCTACTTAATTTTATATCATTTAATGATATAAGTTGTTTTAAGCCTATAATTAAATCATTTCCACCTATTCTCAAGAACCAACATTGCTTACTTGAAGTTACTGCCGTGAAACTATAATTATGAGTTTACTTTCTTTTATAATGTACCAAAATTAATACTGAAATATAATCAGAACTTATCTTTATATGTGATACATGAGAGCAGATTTATGCTGAAAAGTTAGTAAAGAAGATGAATGAATTGTTAATCAGCTATTTCTACAACTACTACCAAAATAATAATAATAATAATAATAATAATAATAATAATAATACTAATAATAATAATAATAATAATAATAATAATAATAATAATAATAATAATAAAAACAACTAGTGTAGTTCCAAATTTCTCATAAAATTATCATCAAAATTAAACAGAAATAAACAAAAGTGACATAGTGGGATCTGAATTCTCAAAAGGGTTGTGTAATATTTATAAATTTTTATTTTGTTTAGACAATCAAAACAATGCGGATTCTTCTTTTCAGCACTAGCATCTATGAGGCTTAAGATAATGATGATCATTTTATTAAGTTAATCCTTTCACATTATAACTTTCATTATATTCATCTTAAATATTACGATACTATCAATCTTATCAGTCTTGGAAATCAACTGGAAATCCCATGATTAATAAAAGTCTTTTCATTATTATAATTCATATCATTATCAGAAATAAACACAAAATCCCCTGTGCATTATTATTATTATTATTATTATTATTATTATTATTATTATTATTATTATTATTAGCCAACCTACAACCCTAGCTGGAAAAGCAAGATGCTATAAGCGCAAGGGCTCTAACAGGGAAAAATATCCTAGTGTGGAAAGGAAATAAAGAAATAAATAAAGGATGAGAAAAAAAATAACAATAACTCATTCTAAAAACAGTAACAACGTTAAAACAGATATGTTATATATAAACTATAAAAAGACTTAGGTCAGCCACTACCATCACTACCAAAGTCATCGTTAGGATAACTACAACGGCAATAGCAATAACTTTAATGATAATAACACTACACAATCTGACATTACATGGGTAACGTAATTAAACCTTCAAACTTGTAAAATCATGAACGTTTTCGACCCGAAAACAAATAAAGCGTTATTACTCATGTTATAAACAACGAGGCAAAAATATCGTATTTGTATCCGGTTCCCAATAATATCGCATGATGTTATTCGGGTCAAAAATTGATTCGGAATAAGTAATATCTAAGCCGGGCTGTTGGGAAACGCTAATTTTTCTATAATGAAAAATGAAATAGGGAAATGTTCATAACAATGAAATTAACATTAGATCTTCCGCCTGTATTAAAAAAAATTACCGAGATGCAGAATGCTTGATGAAGTCTCTCTCTCTCTCTCTCTCTCTCTCTCTCTCTCTCTCTCTCTCTCTCTCTCTCTCATTTCAATGCAGTGTAGCAATATATTTGACATAGCATTTTACGGAAATAACAAGGCAATTATATTTTTTATTTTTTCCCCGCTCTTTGATAATAAAAAATATATACTAAAGTTCACGTTATTTGGGAAAAAAATTACTATAATAATATGAAAAATTGATTGAAAAGTAAGAAATGTATACCAATATCATCTGCATATGAACGACCTCAACTTCAACATATTTGGCTTTGGCAGTTGAAATCGAAAAGGATGTCTTTTCCCGCTCACGGATACGGTTCGATTTTAACGATACCCACCCTTGTTTAATCTCTTTTCTTCACACGGTATACTTCAGAAGACATTCTCAATGCACTGCATAATCATGTAAATTAACCTCAATTCTATTTAAATGTAATTAAAAATGTTATATACAGTTACTTAAAACATAAGTGCATACGTGTATTTGTTTATTTAAGAAATATAGTAACAATATAGTGACCCTAAAATTTATATGTACCTACAGTTCATAATACAAAAATGCATGAAATGCTATTTACAAATGTTTAGAGCAAACGTTTATATATATATATATATATATATATATATATATATATATATATATATATATATATATATATATATATATATATTATATACATATATATATGTATTTAATGTATATATACATATATATATATATATATATATATATATTTATATATCTATATATTCAATATATATATATATTTAATATATATACTGTATATATATATATATATATATATATATATATGTATGTATATATAAACATATATATATACTGTTTATATACTATATATACATATATATTATATACATATATATATGTATTTAATGTATATATATACATACATATATTTATATATCTATATATTCAATATATATATATATATATATATATATATATATATATATATTTAATATATATACTGTATATATATATATGTATATATATACACATATATATATACTGTATATATATACTATATATATACATATATGTATATTTATATATATATATATATATATATATATATATATCTGTGTGTATATATATATCTAATATAAATATATATATATATATATATATATATATATATATACACATATATATACATATATATACACACACATATATATATATATATATATATACAAACACACACACATATATATATATATATATATATAAATATATAAATATATATATATATATATATATATATATATATATATTCACAAACACACACACATATATATAAACATATATATATATAATCTAATGAAACAATTATTAAGCGTGTACAGAGAGAGAGAGAGAGAGAGAGAGAGAGAGAGAGAGAGAGAGAGAGAGAGAGAGAGAGAGAGAGACCAGAAGATATTCATATCACAGAAAGTTAGTTAGCAAGGATATGTAAATTGAAATACATCACAGCTTTAGACAAAAAAAAAAAAAGCATTATTTTTATCGGGTTAACACAAGAAGGGAGAAATTATATCATTATAATTATGTAACTAAAATTATATCAATATTTCTATGGCTTCCAGATTTTTATAATACCTGAGGAGTTATGACAAAAGAAATGTACTGTTGCACATCTCAAATGCCCTCAAACCTTCAATAAAATTAAAAGGATCAAATCCATTATATAACTTTCCTTCGAAGGCTTTAAAGTCATATCCAAGTATTGGTTTACCAAAAAAAATACTGTTTATTATTATTATTATTATTATTATTATTATTATTATTATTATTATTACTAGATAAGCTACAACCCTAGTTGAAAAAGCATGATGCTATAAACCAATTGCCTCCAACAGGGAAAAGTAGCCCAGTGAGGAGAGGAAATAGGGAAATAAATAAACAATATAAGTAATGAACAATTAAAATAAAAATTTTAAAAACACTAACAAAATTAAAACACATTTCATATTCAATCCATAAAAAGACTTGTGTCATCCTGTTCAAGATTAAAAACATTTGCTGCAAGTTTGAACTTATGAAGTTCTACAGTGTGGTAGAAAGTCTTTCTTTACCGACATGAATTTTTCGCAATAACTTCGAAATAGGGAAATATTCCGAGTAATCTCACATTACCCGCTAAATACAATGATTCAAACGTTTTACCTTAATCAGATATGCTGTAAAATCCAGCTCCCAGCTGTGCATACTTTTACTGGCGCGAGACCTCATTACCGGATCAGAGTGAATATTCAGAGTTCGTTTCACTAAAGTACTGAAACTTTTAGCGATTCAAACATTCTGATTCCAAAGATTTCCACGTCTCCTGTTGGCTCGTGACTATTTGGTTATTCACTGCATTGTTCCTCGCGAATTTATTTTCATTTAAGTTCTTTATCTAAATTAAGTTTTCTCTTGCTTCTTCAGGGACTAATTGAGAATATTCGCAGTTATAACATTTCTAAGTGTATAAATTATTTCCAGCTAGCTTCCTTTTCCACCTAATAGAGTTAATTCAAGGTTTTATATAACAGTTGCTGTAATAAAAGATATCATCAAATTCAGGTCTGACATATGCTGACAAGGAAAAAAAAAAAAAACCTTTTCAGCGAGGATGCAATTAAGAAGTATGACCGTGATAGGCATGCGCTAACTTAATACACTGACGTAGTAAGCAGAAGTCAGCAATATACTTCATTACATCTATTACAGAAATGCTTCGTATCTGAATAATTCAGTAATGATTTGCCTATCAAATCCCAGCGGCGTGATGTGTAGTTCATAACAGAATCCTAATGACTGTCATTAAATAAATAGAGACTATTAAAATGTCATTGGCGTTTTCCATTAGCCCACTCAGTACAATACACCTATATCCATTTTGTAACGAACGCCAGACACAGGCTTATTTTCCAATATTTGTTCGTTTGTTTGTGACTGAGTCTTGCCCTCTAGCGGAGAGTATTGGTGCTTTCTTCGGCTTCCAGTGAGACCATTCAGTATCCAAGTGTATTTAGTGCAAAACCTTCGAGTAATACTATTAGGTAAGAAAATAGAAGAGACTGAGCATCAAGATAGAAAAAAAGGAAGCGGTAACGGAAGCAATTTAGAAGGATACAAAGCACATGCACTTAGGGGCCAAAGGAAGATTACACGACCCTTCAGCAATGCTTATAGTACACCACGTAAAGAGAACTGACGGCATAACCCATTTGCGTGAAACTGAAAATTTTTGCCATCGTCTCTCTCTCTCTCTCTCTCTCTCTCTCTCTCTCTCTCTCTCTCTCTCTCTCTCTCTCTCTCTCTCTCTCTCTCTCTCTCTTTCGTTTATTTTCAGTTTTCTGCCTATAAAAACCCAGTCTATATGTTTCTCCTGGGTACATTTATTATTTTTAAAAGTTATCAACCATATCAATTTTGAAGGGGTCCAGGGAAATTAAGTTTATTCTAAAGCGAGGGTGAATAAACGGAGAAAGTTGACTCGAGTGACTGACCCCTCTCTAAAGTGGGACTAACTAAGTCAAAAAAAGAAAACAATAAACTGCTTCTTAAGAGAGGACAAGTAGAGATGTATCATTTAAAGGAATCAAGTTAGATTAGGTTTAGTAAATTGTTATGTTGTTTTGGCTATCGTTCTTAAGAATTTATAAAATATAACGTGATATCCATATAACGGAAATATTGTAGAAGCTAGGATCCATGTATACTTATATAAAGGTATGGGCGAGATGGGTGGCCCTAGATCGGACGACAGCGAGATTAATCATGTAGCGGAAATTATTACAGTTACTATAAAGCACCTGTATTTCATGCACCCTCATACATTGTTATGCTACTGCTTTCTTTCTTTATCTCTCGCTCTCTCCTACACTGATAATAGAAAAATCTCTTTAAGCTTGCCATTGCATGATTCATGTTGTTAGCCTTTTGTGCCATTGTTGCACTCACCCGTTTGTATATAAGCCCATTATCTTGTTGAATTCATTCACCTGGCCTAGCTATCTTGCGACGTTGATGACCACCAGAAGACCATCTCCCCACTGCCTATTCTCCCTACCCTTCACACGATGCCGCTCAGTGACCCTGACTCTTCAATCAAAACTGCATCCATGGAACTGCCGCCCTTCGCCAGCAGAGAAGCTCTTTCAAGGATCCAGCGCACCGAAGTTCAGTTTCGTAATAAGGGTGTTACTCGCTCAAACAGTAAGTCACACAATGTTCTCACGGCAATCCCTGGGGAGACTTTCACAGAAATCTACAACTGGCTTTGTGACCACGGGCATGACCCAATAGACCTGGAGCAGTGCTCACCATTGCCAGTCGCCTATATAGCCCAGCTTTTTCAACTCTCTCAATAGCAGTTGGGGACAAAGCGCTTCACTCGCCTTTAGGGAAATGACCAATAACGGTCGCCTACAATCTGCTGCAGACCGCTCTCCTCTCCTCGGTAAGTGAACCTATTTCATGCCCTTTTGGGCACGACACCCATCTGAACTTGTATGCGCCAGCATTCCCAATGTCGATAACTTGCTAATGAAGGACCTGATGACTAAAGTCGATGCCCATATGGATAGCCACTTCACCACCTTCAAGACCCCCATCAACCCCAACCATTCAACACTGACCCAAGCTGACGTGAATGCAATAAGACAATGATATCCACCCTGTGACTTGCCGGAGTGGCAACAAAAAAGCCAACCACCCAAATATGTCGCCCCTTGCTCACGCTCCAACAACTTCTACAGCCACTTACTGATGCCTATCAGCTATAGTTCTGCTACTACCATTCTAGACTCTGGGCTTCTGGAAAGAAATGTGCAGACGGTAGTCAGTGGCCAAAATCTTGTTAGTAGGCCATCACTTGTGGCAGTGGCCTCCCCTGTCACTAGTTTTTCTTTTTATATGATGCAGGTATGGTTGTGCAGTTTTTAGTAGACACTGGTGTTTGCCGTTCCCTTCTACCATGTCACTCTCCAGGACATGACATAGTAATTCTAAGCCTACTGACGTCCACCTGTAGCTGTCAACAAATCTGACATTCCTCCCATAAGTACGAGACACTCACACTATCATTTGGGAGTACCAAATACCATTGGAAGTTCTTCGTTGCTGACATAACATTGTCAGTGCTTGGTGCAAATTTCCTCGCTTATTTCCACCTCTTGGGTTGATGTGACAAACTATATTTAGTCAACGCAGACTCATACTCATTGACACCTCTTTAACCCGCCCTCTCTGACCTCACATTCCACAACAGTGCACCTGTGGACGTCTACGCCCACCTCCTCGCATCATACCCGGAAGTCTTCCATCCAGAACTTCGCCAAGAACCGGATCACTACCCCCTCACAAACATCGTTGACATTACCTCCTAGTAGCACAAAGTGAATGTGTTCTCCAATCTTGACCTCTTGAAGGAGTATTATCAGGTGGCAATGAACCAAGACGACATCTCCAACACCACCATCACCACCCTATTTGGTACATACTCATCTAATCACTCCTATTTTTCCCTTTGTACTTCTGGGGCCACTTTTCAATGCATCATGAATGGCATCTTAGGAGACCTTCC
>NC_090751.1:88632376-88638572 GCF_036898095.1 Palaemon carinicauda
ATAATCAACCAGAATATAATGTAACACAAAAGGAGAGGCTAAATAAATTTTGTCTGATGGATTAGTAGGCTGAACAGCTGATATAATTATAAATATAAACACTCTTTACATTTAAACATATTGATAACAAGGATCTCTCTCTCTCTCTCTCTCTCTCTCTCTCTCTCTCTCTCTCTCTCTCTCTCTAAAATCCATTACCTCATTTCTCGACCTTTTCCCTTCCAAGATGACCTCAGAGAGAAATTCTCAGAATCTCGGGAAGAGGAAGACCCGAATTTCCAGGTGTAATGACCTATCCGAGGTATTTTACCTCTGCAATACGATCACGCCGAGGGGAAAAGTGGTTGCTCGTCTTCTTTAAGAGGTCCCCAGACCTTCCGTTCTGATTTTCAAAAAATGATAAATTGGTGGAGACGGTGATTGGAGTCATAAAAAATAAAAGGTAATAAAGTTGAATTTTACCGTTTGAGAATTTTACTACCTTTCTCTCTCCTGAATACTTGTGAAGTTCTCGTTATAATTCGAGTTTCCTAGGCCAGGTAAATATTATATCTTTCATATCTTAATGATTTCTTTGGTTAAAATAGAAATTTTTGGCCTTGTAAAAGCTTAAATTTAGGAAGATAATGAAAAAAGGAAAATTATACAAATAATGGAGAAAAATACATAAAAAATTACTATATCTACTTCGCGGGTTTTTTCAGCTATGGCAGGGGAGGGGGCTTGGCTCGTAACATAGCCAAGGGTTTAAAGTAACTATGTTATGACAATGTCCGTCTCGGTTTCACACAATTCTGGAATTCATTCCTTTGATAGGTTCAAATTACTGATTGATATGGGTGAGTAAATGGCGGGACAACTTTAATAGTCATAGATAGTATAAGGTTGTGATTTACAGAAGTCAAAAGAGAAACAAGAAAGAAACGAACAGAATTAAAAGGCTAAGACAAACTCGAATGATTAGCTGCAGGCCAGCTTGATACGCTTAAGATGATCAAAGGACAATATCTTCACCATTATTACTAAACCAGTTTCTAGTTCACTGAATTTGTATCGAATCGGTTTGAATACACATCAAGTCCTGCAGAAACAAGACATAGAAAGGAATCAATTCCATCATTATTATTGCTGCTGTTGTTGTTATTATTAAATAAATTTCAGAGATCCCCAGGAAATTAGCTAAGTTTATCAACCAGGTCTGAAGAATATTGGTTCTTAAATCCGGACTGAAATTGAAATAAGAAATAAAGATAAAGTAATTGGACTGCCAAGGGGAAGATCCAAACGGTAAGGTATAAGCAATAGAGCAAAATGAGTTTTGAGCAATTGATTATATTTTCATTCTGGATAAGAGCAAAGGGAAATATTCACCCAAGCTTTCCAACAAAGAAAGAGATAAAAAAGGCCTCTTTTCATACTTTTGCCTAAAACAAATGAAATGCAACCACTAAACATCAAGAATATTGGATAAATATATCCATGAACATACTGTACATTAATTACATAATTTCAATAACATATAAATTAAATGAATTCATAGGAATTTAGTGATGTCTCAGTCTGTGTAAATGAATAGAGACCGAACGCTTTTGATAAACACAACTGGCTGTAATTTAGTCGAGGTCCTAATATTTGACAATTTACACTCAGCATTTTTGTAGTTACTAAAAAAGGCGAAAAACCTCCTTCATTTCAGTATGGATACGAAATTAGATAAAATAAGCTCCTCAATCTACTTCCAAATCCACGACAAACGAAAAAATTGAGTTATACGTGAAAGCATAGTCTTTGATCTACAATTCTTTTCTCAGCAGAAATAAGTACAGAAGAGGTCCACACCTTTAAGCCTCCATAGAATCCGACAGAGATATTTTCTCCCCAAGGGCCAATATCCTGAATCTCTCCAGATATGACGATTTCAGCCCTATTTCGATTTTGGTCTAATTTATTGCTCGATGAAATTCCTCTTGAAGAGCACTCCATCCGAAGGGACTCTTGTCCAATGCGACATGTTAGTTACAATTGGGTCCTTTCTCAATAAGCATTTCTTTCCATTTCTGATGGAAGGATTTTCTTTATACTTTCCTGAAGGTTGTTGATATATGTATGTATGTATGTATGTATACACACACACACACACACACATATATATATATATATATACTATGCATATAAATATAGTATATATATTCAAATACATGATTAGGGTTATTTATTCTTATATATATATATATATATATATATAAATATACACACACACACACATATATATATATATATATATACTGTTATATACATATATATGCATATATATACATATAAATATATACATATATACATACTAATATACATAAATATATACATATATACATACATATATACACATAATATATATATATATATATATATATATTATCAATATTATTACTAGCCAAGCTACAACCCTAGTTGGAAAAGCAAGATGCTATAAGCCCAGGGGCTCCAACAGGGAAAAATAGCCCAGTGAGGAAAGGAAATAAGGAAATAAATAAATGATGAGAACAAATTGACAATAAATCTTTCTACAAATAGTAACAACGTCAAAACAGATATGTCATATATAAACTATAAAAAGACTTATGTCAGCCTTTTTCAACATGAAAACTTTTGCTGCAACTTTGAACTTTTGAAGTTCTATTGATCCAACAACCCGATTAGGAAGATCATTCCACAACTTGGTCACAGCTGGAATAAAACTTCTAGAATACTGTGTAGTATTGAGCCTCATGATGGAGGAGGCTCGACTATTAGAATTAACTGCCTGCCTAGTATTACGAACAGGATGGAATTGTCCAGGAAGATTTGAGTGTAAAGGATGGTCAGAATTATGAAAAATCTTATGCAACATGCATAATGAACTAATTGAACGACGGTGCCAAAGATTAATACCTAGATCTGGAATAAGAAATCTAATAGACCGTAAGTTGAAGACCAGACAGGAGAACAATACCCAAAACAAGGTAGAATGAAAGAATTAAAACAACTTCTTCAGAATAGATTGATCACCGAAAATCTTGAAAGACTCTCAATAAGCCAATTTTTTTGTGCAATTGAAGAAGACACAGACCTAATGTGTTTCTCAAAAGTAAATTTGCTGTCGAGAATCACACCTAAAATTTTAAAAGTCACACAAAGTTAAAGAAACATTATCTATACTGAGATCAGGATGTTGAGGAGCCACTGTCCTTGACCTACTTACAATCATACTTTAAGTTTTGTTAGGATTCAACTTCATACCCTATAATTTACACCATGCACTAATTTTAGCTAGATCTCTATTAAGGGATTCAGCAACCCCAGATCTACATTCAGGGGATGGAATTGATGCAAAGAGAGTAGCATCCCCTGCATATGCAACAAGCTTGTTTTCTAGGTCATACCACATGTCATGTGTATATAGTATGAAAAGTGATGGGCCAAGAACACTACCCTGTGAAACACCAGACATCACATTCCTATACTCACTGTGGTGCCCATCAACAAAAACTCTTTGAGGTCTATTACTTAAAAAATCAATAATGATGCTAAGAAAAGACCCACCCATTCCCAACTGTTTTAGTTTGAAAACAAGGGCCTCATGATTAACACGGTCAAAGGCAGCACTAAAATCAAGGCCAATCATACGAACTTCCTGACCACAATCAGGGGATTTCTGTACAGCATTGGAGATTGTAAGAAGGGCATCACATGCTCCAAGACCTTTGCGAAAACAAAATTACAAACTAGGAAATAGACAATTACCTTCAGCAAACCTATTAAGACATTTTGCCAAGAGATGTTCAAAAACTTTGGATAATATGGGACTTTTGGAAATTGGGCGGTAATCAGTTAGACTTGAGCTACCATAAACACATTTACATGGAGAAGTAATATTACCAATTCTCCAACAAGTGCTAAAAGCTCCTCTTCTTGCTAACTTGAGCAAAATAACAGATAACTTTGGAGCTAAGAAATCTACAGTCTTTATAAAAAGCAAAGGAAAAATACCATTTGGGTCTACACCTCCATAAGCATCAAGGTCCATCAACAGAGCTTTAATTTCACGAGATCGAAAAGCTCAACTAGTTAGTTTAGCCTCAGGAAAACAGGAATGAGGAAGGTCAAGTTTTTCATTACTCTGTTTACTGTCAAAAACATCAGCCAAAAGGGGTTGCCTTTTCCTTTGGACAGTGAGTGACAGAGCCATCTGGTTTAAATAAAAAAGGAACTGTTGCATCTACACCAAAGAGTACAGATTTAAGGGTAGACCAACATTTATGTTCCTGAGTTGTACCAGAAAGGGTTTCTTTTATGGTTAAATTGTATTCCTTTTCAGTTGAAGCATAAACTCTCAGAGCAAACGCTCTAAGCTGAGTATAGTTATTCCAGGGCAAATCTGATTTGTTACCCTCCCAAAGATGATAGGCCTACTGCTTCTCCAAATAAGCACGTCTACAATCATCATTGAACCACGGTTTGTCCTTCACCTTACCACACGAGAAGGGATAGGCCTATCAATTATGTTAACTAGATTCTCATTCAAAGGGACAACAGGATCAACATTACTATATAATTGTGACCAATTCAAGCACATAAGATCATGCAAAATCCCATTCCAGTCTGCTTGAGATTTTATATAAATTTTACAAGAGTATGATACATAGGGGACAGACTGCTCAGTCTTCACTTCTAATGAAATCAAGGCATGATCAGATGTCCCAACTGGAGAACCAACCTTACTAGTTATAACGCCAGGGGAGTCAGTGTATACGAGGTCCAAGCAATTACCAGACTTGTGAGTAACTTCACTTATGATTTGCTCACAGCCTGATTCAGAGGCAAAGTCTAAAGCTCTTAAGCCATGGCGATCGGTAGGAATACCAAAACTTAACCACTCCCTATGATGAGCATTAAAATCACCAACAAAGACAAAAGAAGCCTTTCTATCATCTTCTTGTATATTAGCCATAATGGTAAGAAGACAATCGAAGAGAGTCATCCATGTCTGGATTCCGGTAGATCGAACACAAATAAAAGTTGTTATGCCTGCCACAAACTTTTATTACCTGAATCTCATGACATCCACATTGATAGCAGGACTTATGAGAAGCAGGGTACTCTGTCCTGATATACATCGCCATTCCCCTGGACCTAGGGATAGAATCACGTTTCAACATTATTGGCTTCTTAAAACCAGTTATAAGGAGCTCAGATGAGTACCTCATATTAGAAACCAAAGTTTCTGAGCACAAAAGAATATCATACTGTCTGGACGCAACTGTAAGGTCTTGAATATTTGAATGAAAACCACGAATATTGCAGTACTGTAGACGACATTGATGAAATCTAGGACGTACTGGTCCCAGATTTCGCTCAATGTCTCCAGACAGCATAAGAATTAGTGGTAATAAAAAAGACACATCATACTTAAAATCTAGATTAACAAGAATTATAACAAAAACAATATGTACAGAATTGTAAATAAAATGATTGATGAAACCCATAGACTATAGCAAAAGGTCGGAAAAACTGGTCAACATGGAGGAGCCGATACACCATGCAAGGCTAAATACCCTCCAGGATAGCCACTTCAACTGAAGGGAGGACAGTAAGGATGGTTTTGAGAAGAAAAAGAATCAGATAAGGAAGAGACAACTTTTTGATAAACCACGAGGCATCCATGGCCCTTCTATTAAGCCTGCCCAACACACCATTTCAAAAAAATAAAAGGAAAAGAAAAAAAAATAAGATAGAATAGTGTGCCCGAGTGTACCCTCAAGCAAGAGAACTCTAACCTAAGATAGTGGAAGACCATGGTACAGAGGCTATGGCACTACCCAAGACTAGAGAACAATGGTTTAATTTAGGAGTGTCCTTCTCCTAGAAGAGCTGCTTACCATAGCTAAAGAGTCTCTTCTACCCTTACCAAGAGGAATTACAGTACAGTCATTAACCCCTTAGGAGAAGAAGTGTTTGGTAATCTCAGTGTTATTAGGTTTATGAGTAAAGGTGTGAATCTGTAAAGAATAGGCCAGACTATTCGGTGTATGTGTAGGCAAAGAAAAAATAATCCGTAACCAGAGGGATCCAATGCATTACTGTCTGGGCAGTCAAAAGCACCAATAACTCTCAAGAGGTAATATCTCAACGGGCGGCTCGTGCCCTGGTCAACCTTCTA
>NC_090751.1:88639072-88641572 GCF_036898095.1 Palaemon carinicauda
TATTCACTGCATTGTTCCTCGCGAATTTATTTTCATTCAAGTTCTTATCTAAATCAAGTTTTCTCTTGCTTCTTCAGGGACTAATTGAGAATATTCGCAGTTATAACATTTCTAAGTGTATAAATTATTTCCAGCTAGCTTCCTTTTCCACCTAATAGAGTTAATTCAAGGTTTTATATAACAGTTGCTGTAATAAAAGATATCATCAAATTCAGGTCTGACATATGCTGACAAGGAAAAAAAAAAAAAACCTTTTCAGCGAGGATGCAATTAAGAAGTATGACCGTGATAGGCATGCGCTAACTTAATACACTGACGTAGTAAGCAGAAGTCAGCAATATACTTCATTACATCTATTACAGAAATGCTTCGTATCTGAATAATTCAGTAATGATTTGCCTATCAAATCCCAGCGGCGTGATGTGTAGTTCATAACAGAATCCTAATGACTGTCATTAAATAAATAGAGACTATTAAAATGTCATTGGCGTTTTCCATTAGCCCACTCAGTACAATACACCTATATCCATTTTGTAACGAACGCCAGACACAGGCTTATTTTCCAATATTTGTTCGTTTGTTTGTGACTGAGTCTTGCCCTCTAGCGGAGAGTATTGGTGCTTTCTTCGGCTTCCAGTGAGACCATTCAGTATCCAAGTGTATTTAGTGCAAAACCTTCGAGTAATACTATTAGGTAAGAAAATAGAAGAGACTGAGCATCAAGATAGAAAAAAAGGAAGCGGTAACGGAAGCAATTTAGAAGGATACAAAGCACATGCACTTAGGGGCCAAAGGAAGATTACACGACCCTTCAGCAATGCTTATAGTACACCACGTAAAGAGAACTGACGGCATAACCCATTTGCGTGAAACTGAAAATTTTTGCCATCGTCTCTCTCTCTCTCTCTCTCTCTCTCTCTCTCTCTCTCTCTCTCTCTCTCTCTCTCTCTCTCTCTCTCTGTTTCGTTTATTTTCAGTTTTCTGCCTATAAAAACCCAGTCTATATGTTTCTCCTGGGTACATTTATTATTTTTAAAAGTTATCAACCATATCAATTTTGAAGGGGTCCAGGGAAATTAAGTTTATTCTAAAGCGAGGGTGAATAAACGGAGAAAGTTGACTCGAGTGACTGACCCCTCTCTAAAGTGGGACTAACTAAGTCAAAAAAAGAAAACAATAAACTGCTTCTTAAGAGAGGACAAGTAGAGATGTATCATTTAAAGGAATCAAGTTAGATTAGGTTTAGTAAATTGTTATGTTGTTTTGGCTATCGTTCTTAAGAATTTATAAAATATAACGTGATATCCATATAACGGAAATATTGTAGAAGCTAGGATCCATGTATACTTATATAAAGGTATGGGCGAGATGGGTGGCCCTAGATCGGACGACAGCGAGATTAATCATGTAGCGGAAATTATTACAGTTACTATAAAGCACCTGTATTTCATGCACCCTCATACATTGTTATGCTACTGCTTTCTTTCTTTATCTCTCGCTCTCTCCTACACTGATAATAGAAAAATATCTTTAAGCTTGCCATTGCATGATTCATGTTGTTAGCCTTTTGTGCCATTGTTGCACTCACCCGTTTGTATATAAGCCCATTATCTTGTTGAATTCATTCACCTGGCCTAGCTATCTTGCGACGTTGATGACCACCAGAAGACCATCTCCCCACTGCCTATTCTCCCTACCCTTCACACGATGCCGCTCAGTGACCCTGACTCTTCAATCAAAACTGCATCCATGGAACTGCCGCCCTTCGCCAGCAGAGAAGCTCTTTCAAGGATCCAGCGCACCGAAGTTCAGTTTCGTAATAAGGGTGTTACTCGCTCAAACAGTAAGTCACACAATGTTCTCACGGCAATCCCTGGGGAGACTTTCACAGAAATCTACAACTGGCTTTGTGACCACGGGCATGACCCAATAGACCTGGAGCAGTGCTCACCATTGCCAGTCGCCTATATAGCCCAGCTTTTTCAACTCTCTCAATAGCAGTTGGGGACAAAGCGCTTCACTCGCCTTTAGGGAAATGACCAATAACGGTCGCCTACAATCTGCTGCAGACCGCTCTCCTCTCCTCGGTAAGTGAACCTATTTCATGCCCTTTTGGGCACGACACCCATCTGAACTTGTATGCGCCAGCATTCCCAATGTCGATAACTTGCTAATGAAGGACCTGATGACTAAAGTCGATGCCCATATGGATAGCCACTTCACCACCTTCAAGACCCCCATCAACCCCAACCATTCAACACTGACCCAAGCTGACGTGAATGCAATAAGACAATGATATCCACCCTGTGACTTGCCGGAGTGGCAACAAAAAAGCCAACCACCCAAATATGTCGCCCCTTGCTCACGCTCCAACAACTTCTACAGCCACTTACTGATGCCTATCAGCTATAGTTCTGCTACTACCATTCCAGACTCTGGGCTTCTGGAAAGAAATGTGCAGACGGTAGTCAGTGGCCAAAATCTTGTTAGTAGGCCATCA
>NC_090751.1:88646572-88669072 GCF_036898095.1 Palaemon carinicauda
TGTTAAATGTTATGGAGGTAACTATATTTTTACAGAAAAATAAAGGGTCATACATACAGTGCGAAGTGGTGAAAATGCAAATACTCTTCCTTTGCAAAAAAAAAAAAAAGAATTGTTATTATTATTACGTTAAATAGAATCATATGAGTTTAGTTACAATGCAGTTTTCAACTTTGCTTGTATAGATTAGGTTTAATTGCGTTTCCTTTATACATTAGATTAAGTTGAAGCACATCGAAAAATATACCTTAAACTTAAAAACAGGAAATATATGAAATTCTAATTTCAAAAGGGACTAGATAAAAGGAAAATTATTTCAATCATCTAAATTGAAGTCAAGTTCAAGGGTTTCAAGGTGTACATGAGAAAGAGAAAGACTGTTGTATTCTTAATAAACCTCATCGAATCAAGATATGATATGAATCAAGATGTCGTAATCGTCAAAGGCCAATAAGGATAAGATTCCGTGAAATTTAGTTAGTTTACAAAATAAAACAAAGTATATAAAACTAGTATTCAGATATCATCCTCACGCAATCATAAAATAGAATATGTAATTGTTAACACATTCATGGAAAACATAACATTCACGTAATAAGTATTAAGGACAAGAGGAAATTAATAACATCTCTCTCTCTCTCTCTCTCTCTCTCTCTCTCTCTCTCTCTCTCTCTCTCTCTCTCTCTCTCAATGGCCCAGATAATTGTGTGTTGATTTCCATTAATAACAGTAATAATGTTTTATAATTTTATTATCATTGAATATGCAAACGGGATGTGAATCTGTTTAAAAAAAGAAGAGAAAAACAGCAGAAATAGCCAAGTTGAAATGGTATAAAAACAAGCATGGTGATTATTTATAAATAGGAAATATTGGAAGAGCGCTATTATAATAACATTTTATATTAAAAAACCCTATCGAATGAGGTATTTTTCTCTAAATAATCAACCAGAATATAATGTAACACAAAGGGAGAGACTAATAAATTTTGTCTGATGGATTACTAGGCTGAACAGCTGATATAAATATAAATATAAACACTCTTTACATTTAAACATATTGATAACAAGGATCTCTCTCTCTCTCTCTCTCTCTCTCTCTCTCTCTCTCTCTCTCTCTCTCTCTCTCTCTCTCTCTCTCTCTCTCTCTCTCTCTCTCTTTCTAAAATCCATTACCTCATTTCTCGACCTTTTCCCTTCTAAGATGACCTCAGAGAGAAATTCTCAGAATCTCGGGAAGAGGAAGACCTGAATTTCCAGGTGTAATGACCTATCCGAGGTATTTTACCTCTGCAATACGATCACGCCGAGGGGAAAAGTGGTTGCTCGTCTTCTTTAAGAGGTCCCCAGACCTTCCGTTCTGATTTTCAAAAAATGATAAACTGGTGGAGACGGTGATTGGAGTCATAAAAAATAAAGGTAATAAAGTTGAATTTTACCGTTTGAGAATTTTTCAACCTTTCTCTCTCCTGAATACTTGTGAAGTTCTCGTTATAAATCGAGTTTCCTAGGGCAGGTAAATTTTATATCTTTCATATCTTTATGATTTGTTTGGTTAAAATAGAAATTTTTGGCCTTGAAAAAACTTAAATTTATGAAGATAAGGAAAAAAGGAAAATTATACAAATACATACATACATACATATACCAAGGCACTTCCCCCAATTTTGGGGGGTAGCCGACATCAACAAAACGAAACAAAACGAAAAAGGGGACCTCTACTCTCTACATTCCTCCAGCCTAACAAGGGACTCAGCTGAGTTCATCTGGTACTGTTAGGGTGCCACAGCCCACCCTCCCACATTATCCACCACAGATGAAGCTTCATAATGCTGAATCCCCTACTGCTGCTACCTCCGCGGTCATCTAAGGCATCGGAGGAAGCAGCAGGAGAAAAATACATCAAAGATTACTATATCTACTTCGCGTGTTTTTTTCAGCTATGGCAGGGGAGGGGGCTTGGCTCGCACCATAGCCAAGGGTTTAAAGTAACTATGTTATGACAATGTCCCCTCGGTTTCACACAATTCTGGAATTCATTTCTTTGGTAGGTTCAAATTATTGATTGATATGGGTGAGTAAATGGCGTGACAACTTTAATAGTCATAGATGGTATGAGGTTGTGATTTACAGAAGTCAAAAGAGAAACAAGAAAGGAACGAAGAGAATTAAAAGGCTAAGACAAACTCGAATGATTTAGCTGCAGGCCAGCTTGATACGCTTAAGATGATCAAAGGACAATATCTTTACCATTATTACTAAACCAGTTTCTAGTTCACCGAATTCGTATCGAATCGGTTTAAATACACATCAAGTCCTACAGAAACAAGACATAGAAAGGAATAAATTCCATCATTCTTATTGCTGTTGTTTTTATTATTACGTAAATTTCAGAGACCCCCAGGAAATTAGCTAAGTTTATCTACCAGGTCTGGAGAATATTGGTTCTTAAATCCGGACTGAAATTGAAATAAGAAATAGAGATAAAGTAATTGGACAGCCAAGGGGAAGATCCAACAGCAATTGATTATATTTTCATTCTGGATAAGAGCAAAGGGAAATATTCACCCAAGCTTTCTAACTAAGAAAGAGATAAAAAAGGCACCTTTTCATACTTTTGCCTACAACAAATGAAATGCAATCACAAAACATCAAGAATTGGATAAATATATCTACGAACATGCATTTATTACATAATTTCAATAACACAAAAATTAAATGAATTCATGGGAATTTAGTATGTCTCAATCTGTGTAAATGAATAGAGACCGAACGCTTTTGATAAACACAACTGGCTGTAATTTGGTCGAGGTCCTATATTTGACAATTTAGACTCAGCATTTTTGTAGTTACTAAAAAAGGCGTAAAACCTCCTTCATTCAGGTATGAATACGAAATCAGATAAAATAAGTTACTGAATCTACTTCCAAATCCACGACAAACGAAGAAATAGAGTTATACGTGAAAGCATAATCTTTGATCTACAATTCTTTTCTCAGCAGAAATAAGTACAGAAGAGGTCCACACCTTTAAGCCTCCATAGAATGCGACAGAGATATTTTCTCCCCAAGGGCCAATATCCTGAATCTCTCCAGATATGACGATTTCAGCCCTATTTCGATTTTGGTCTAATTTATTGCTCGATGAAATTCCCCTTGAAGAGTACTCCATCCGAAGGGACTCTTGTCCAATGCGACATGTTAGTTACAATTGGGTCCTTTCTCAATAAGCATTTCTTTCCATTTCTGATGGAAGGATTTTCTTTATACTTTCCTGAAGGTTGTTGATATATGTATGTATGTATATATGTATGTATGTATGTATGTATGTATGTATGTATATATATCTATCTATCTATCTATCTATATATATATATATATATATATATATATATATATATATATATATATATATATATATATACTATATATATATATATATATATATATATATATATATATATATATATATATATATATATATATATATATATTATCTATCTATATATATATATATACTATATATATATATATATATATATATATATATATATATATATATATATATATATATATATGTATACATATATATATATACATATATATATATAGTATGGATATAAATGTAGTATATATTTTCAAATACATGATTAGGGTTATTTATTCGTATAGATATATATATACATATATATATATATATATATATATATATATATATATATATATATATATATATATATATATATATATGATAAATTTTGCACATTTAGACGTGTTTTTCATATTCAAATAAGCCATATATATTTTTGATACATTAATGTCTGGATTCTCTTAACGACCTCGGGATCAGAGCCCCAGGCGAAATCACACAATGACAAGAGCTTGTGACCGGCCGGGAATCGAACTCTGGTTCGGCAAGCTTGTATAGACAGTGACTAAACTACTTGACCACGAAGAAAGATAAAAGTCATAAATGTATCAAAAATATATATGGCTTATTTGAATATGAAAAACACGTCTAAATGTGCAAAATTTATCATTAATCGAATGCCAAGTAACAAACTACCAATTAGCTACGATGGTGAAGATGGGTTGATTTCCATTCTAAGTACAAAACACCTGAACTCGACAGGTATAAGTACAGAAGAATTGTCATTGACTTTTATCTTTCTTCGTGGCCAAGTGGTTTAGTCACTGTCTATACAAGCTTGCCGGACCAGGGTTCGATTCCCGGCCGGTCACAAGCTCTTATCTTTGTGTGATTTCGCCTGGGGCTCTGATCCCGAGGTCGTTAATGATGGATTATCATTATAATTATTTCCATATATATGATTACTGTATCATTGTTATATGTACCTTTATTGCTAATACACATTCAGCATATATGTTGTGTTAGGAATACATGTATGCAAGTATTCTCGTTTATTGGAGCTTAGGGAATACTATGTAGCATTTATATTATCTCATGTGGCATGCATTTCATATTTTAATTATCTGGTATTATTGCAAGCAGTCTTTCCCGTAGCCCGCCACTGTTCACAGCTCCGCCAGTGTATTACGTTTGTTTTGATTATTTTCACTTATTATATGGCTTAAGAACTTACGAAAGTGTTTCTGTGAAAACCTTATTTATTCTATATCTAATAATAACTAAGATGGCGCAGTGATTGATTTGCCATAAGTGAATTTTGATCATTTAGTGAACTTATCCAACCGGCCTGGACAATGCAAGAAGTGTTTGTGTTCATCGTAACCAAGTTCGTTAGCAGTTGTGAACCATAACTTCGTTTGGATGTATACACTGGCAGTGACTTTGTTTTGTGATTACAGTGACTCTATATAGGGTTGTGTTTATTTTAGCAATCTGAGATTAGAGCTAATGTGCGTCGGCCATATGCAGAGGCCGGAACAAGAGCGTCACATTCATACTCAGCTGCGTTCGAGGGGAGACTAACGGCACTCGCTGTGCATGCAACAGCCGCGGCAGTCACAGTGTTACCAGATACAGCATAGCTCTGTTGCCTCGAGCTATTGTACTCGGTGATTGGCTACCGTTTGTGACGTCATTGTGACGTTACCACTGACGGCATTGAGTGATATTTTCTCTTTGATTTCGTGAGATTTTTCTATTTATGCCGCCGAAACACGATAAAGGAAGGAGACCAAAGACTTCTGAGGTTTCTCCCCCATCATCCCCAACCCCAACTGACATGACGTCATCTCCAACGCATTCAAGATCTATTTCTCCTTCATCAACCCCTTCAACCATGGATTTAATCAGCAAAATGTTTGAATACATGGATAAAAAAGATGAAGAAAGAAAACAGGATGAAGAAAGAAGAAAAGAAGACAATGTCAGACATCAGGAAGAATTCAAAGCATTAATTGAAGCTATGACTGGTCCCAGGCATACCCTACCCCAAGCAAGTGGTATAGGGCCCCTTACCCCAGCACCATCGTCTGCAAGTGTTCTCCAAGTGCCTAATTCAGCTGTGCAGACACCTAAGGTGACAGTAAATTTGCCTCCACCATTAACCCATGATGTTACTTATAGGCAATACACAGAATGGAAGCAGAGATGGAAGGATTATGCTGTTATGGTAGATTTGGATAATTTACCTCATCCTAAGCAGTTGATACAGCTAAGGGCATGTCTCAGTGTTGAGATGAGACGCTTATTAGAACACAATTTGGGTATTCCACCAGACTCAACTATGCTTTTGGATGATGTTTTATCTCATATCGAAACTTATATAAAGGGTCAGCAGAATGAAGCACTTCGTCGGTTAGCTTTTACTCAATGCAAGCAAGCAGAAGGCGAGTCATTAACAGATTTTTTCGTTCGTTTACAACAGCTCTCAGAGGAGGTTGATTTATGTAAAGGCGTTAACTGTGTGGAGGCCCAAATGAAACATGCTATTTTGGTTGGCATAAGGAATGAAGAACTCACCAAGAAGCTCATTAGTATGCCTACAACAACAACACTTGAGGAAGTGAAGCTGACTTGCAGGGCTTTTGAGGCTGCAAAGAAGACAACGACAGAGCTTAAAGCTCCACAGACTTCAGTGCGTGCCGTGTCAAACTACAAGAAGTTAAAGAAGGCATTTGCTAAACCGGAGCAACCTAAGAAAATTCATCAGCAAGAGAAAACTCCTTCAAGTAGCAGATGCAAGAATTGTGGTCAACAGCATAATAGTGACACATGTAAGGCAGTATCCCACAAGTGCAGGAACTGTGCTAAAACTGGCCATTTCCCGTATACTGCCGCATGTCCCGCATTGGCTAAGGAGTGCCGAATTTGCCATAAATTTGGCCACTATGATGTTTGTTGTGCACACAAAAAGTCAAAGGGACCAAGGGAGTCGAAAGATTTAAAGGACACCAAATTGAACACTGTCAAGATATCTTCTCCAGCCATACGTTCAGTTAATTTACGTCCCCTAAGTTGTCCCTCACCACCTATAAATTTACATGTCACATATGGCAGTAAATCAGGGAAGATCAATGTTATCCCTGATACTGGTGCAGATACCACTGTTTTTGGAGTGCAACACTTACAAGCATTGGGCATTGATGTCAAGGAATTGTCTCCGCCCCCTGAGTTGCAGTTTTCCAACGCCGATGGATCACCCATGGAAGGTAACGTCTTGGGATCAATGGAGGCCGTCATGACTTATGGTGATATCTCATATAAGGGGTATATTGATGTTCTTAGTTCTCTCCCAACACCATTACTGTGTTATGATGCCCTCCGCCACCTGAGGATCATTCCCTGGGACTTCCCACGTCAAATGCAAGAGAGGAAACTTAGCAGGACTTCAGCAGGAACCAGTCAGGTCCCAGTCAGCCAAGTTAATACATGTGAAAAAATGTCCGTTCCTCCGCCTCCAGCCACATCCTCACCTGAGGAAGCCAGGCAATACTTTCTAAAGGAATATAGCGATGTGCTTATGACGAAGGAGCAGTTTCATCAAGGAGCACAACTCAAGCCAATGACTGGACCACCTATGCGTATTCACCTGAAAGAGGATGTGAAACCCTTCGCTATCTACACTCCACGTCTTATACCACTAGCTTTTCAAGAGGACGTCAAGACCGAGTTGGAGACAATGGTAGCACAAGGGATCATTGAACCTGTTGGGGATCAGCCATCCCCATGGTGTCACCCCTTAGTGGTCGTGGCCAAACCTACAGGTGGTGTTCGCGTCACCACAGATTTAAGCAAATTAAATTCACAGGTTTTAAGGCCTGCACATCCTTCACCATCACCATTTAGTGCAATCAGGAGTATCGATCCTAATTCAAGGTATTTCTCCACCATGGATGCATTGTGTGGATACTGGCAGATCCCACTAGCAGAGGAAGACCAAGCCCTTACAACATTCATCACGCCCTACGGTCGGTATCGCTATCGTCGTTCACCCATGGGATTCAGCGCTTCAGGAGATGCCTACTGCAGGAGAGGTGATATTGCTCTTCAAGGGGTCCAACATTGTGTCAAGGTTGTGGATGATATCCTTGTATATGATAAGGATTATTATTCTCACTTATGCAGGCTCAACAAAGTTTTGTCTCGCTGTAGGACTCATGGTATTACTTTAAATGCAGAAAAGTTTGTTATTGCTAGCCCTACTGTATCTTTTTGTGGGTATACGTTATCTGAAAATGGAATTGCAGCTGACAAGGAGAAAGTTCGAGCTATATCAGAGTTTCCAAAGCCAGCAAATCTGACAGATTTAAGGTCATTCATGGGCCTTACTAACCAATTAACGGAATTTTCACCCAATCTTGCAGCTGCAGCAGATCCGCTTCGGCCGCTAATGAGCCCTAAGAGATCCTTCACGTGGACAGCAGATCATGATGCCGCATTTGCCAGTGTTAAAAAGGCTCTCTCTCAGCCACCTGTGCTGGCTCATTTCGACCCTACCTGCCCCACCGTACTACAAACGGATGCTTCTCGTTTATATGGTTTAGGATACGCACTTCTACAAGACCATGGAAAAGGCCGTTTCCGCATGGTCCAGTGTGGTTCAAGATTTTTGGCCGATGCAGAAACTAGGTGGGCCACCATTGAGCTAGAATGTTTAGCTTCAGTTTGGGCTATGAATAAATGTCGCCATTACTTACTTGGATTGCCCCATTTCACATTGGTGACTGACCATAGACCCCTGATACCCATCTTGAATACATATACATTGGATGCAATAGAAAACACACGTATTCAGCGTCTGAAAGAGAAAATTTCACCCTATATCTTCACTGCAGTATGGCGTAAAGGCAAGGAACATTGCATCCCTGATGCCCTTTCACGTTCCCCGGTGAGCCACCCAACGCCTGAAGATGATATGTTAAATAGTGAAACCCATCTTTCCCTCAGGAGTGTTGTAGCCAAGACTGTGGATGCAATTTCAGAAGCGAAGACATCAGATACACAAGATCTTATCTGGGAAGAGATTCGCACCGCAGCACGTGAGGACCCCTCGTACACAAGACTCCTCCAGAACGTTGCCAACGGATTCCCCAGTCACCGTTACAATCTCCACAATGACCTACTACCCTATTGGAAAATAAGGTAGGATTCATATACCGATGATGACCTTGTTCTGTATGGAAGCCGAATAGTAATTCCCTTAGCTATGCGACGCAGCATTTTAAGACGCCTTCATGACAGCCATTGTGGAGTGGAGGCGACTAAGCGTCGGGCTAAGCAGACTGTATATTGGCCTGGTATTAATTGAGACATAGCAAATACTGTCCATGCCTGTGAGCCATGTCAGATAATGCAGCCAAGCCAACAGCAGGAACCACTATTATGCAACGAAAACCCCTCTCGTCCCTTCGAATCAGTATCGGCTGATTTCTTCAGTGTTGCTGGGAAATCTTTCCTGGTGTATGTTGACAGACTATCTGGATGGCCTGTAGTTGTAAAATTTGGTACCAATACTACAGCGGAAGTAACAACACGACACTTCAGTCACATCTTCCGAGACTTAGGTGTTCCAGTAAGGCTGAGGACAGATGGTGGACCTCAGTTCACCAGCTCAGAATTCAAGAATTTTCTTACCCGATGGGGTGTTCAACATGTGATATCCACACCTTACTATCCCCAAAGTAATGGCCATGCCGAAGCAGCCGTGAAGAAGGTCAAACATTTTATCCTAAAAGTAGCACCTTCTGGGAACATCGACACCGAAGATTTCGACAAAGGATTATTGGAAATACGGAATACTCCTAACTATGCTGGCCTTTCTCCAGCGCAGATATTATATGGCCAAGCCCTTCGATCATGCATCCCAGCCCATGCATCATCATTCAAGCAGGAATGGCAAGAAAAAGCAAATGAATATGACCTTCGTGTAGCATCACGTACAGAAGCAGCCAAAATAAGGTACGACAGCCATGCACACCCTTTGGAACCACTCAAACTCAATGATAATGTCCGTATCCAAGACCCTATCTCCAAGCGATGGGATAAGACTGGCATTATTATGGGCATCGGTAGGTCACGAGACTACCACGTGAAGTTACCCTCAGGAAGAATATTATGGCGTAACCGCCGTTTCTTACGCCCTGTACCTCATTCTCCTTCACATTTGCCTGACGAGACACAGCAATCTCCAAAGAAGAAGGATGTTGTCCCTGATACTAGTCAACAACAGCAAAGTGGCAATCAAGCAGAGTATCGGCGTTCACCGAGACGCCATACCCGTTCATATAGCTCATTGAACGCAAAGGGGAGGGGGAGATGATGGATTATCATTATAATTATTTCCATATATATGATTACTGTATCATTGTTATATGTACCTTTATTGCTAATACACATTCAGCATATATGTTGTGTTAGGAATACATGTATGCAAGTATTCTCGTTTATTGGAGCTTAGGGAATACTATGTAGCATTTATATTATCTCATGTGGCATGCATTTCATATTTTAATTATCTGGTATTATTGCAAGCAGTCTTTCCCGTAGCCCGCCACTGTTCACAGCTCCGCCAGTGTATTACGTTTGTTTTGATTATTTTCACTTATTATATGGCTTAAGAACTTACGAAAGTGTTTCTGTGAAAACCTTATTTATTCTATATCTAATAATAACTAAGAGTTAAGAGAATCCAGACATTAATGTATCAAAAATATATATGGCCTATTTGAATATATATATATATATATATATATATATATATATATATATATATATATATATATATATATATATATATATATATATATATATATATATATATATACATATATATATATATATATATATATATATATATATATATATATATATATATATATATATATATATACACACATAAATATGTATATATATATATATATATATATATATATATATATATATATATATATATATATATATATATATATACATACACATATATATATATATATATATATATATATATATATATATATATATATATATATATATATATATATATTAGTGTGCTACTGTTGTTAACACACATTTGGGTTCCCTTCAAATGTCATCCTAAATGTGTTAAGTATTATAATGGTATGTTACATCCTCAAGTAAAGTCAAGTAAGTTAACTTTAAAATGGTTCATTCTTTAAGAACAACAGTATTAACATCTCCATCACAGGAGTATAGCTGGTTTGGTCGGATGACCATTCCGTATGACATCTTCCAGTAAACTACAACAAATATCCCTATGCATGTTAAAGTTATTTCAGCACTTAGGGATTAATGTAAACACCACATTAATACACAGAAGATAATCAGTTTCGTTCTCAAAGGCAACCTTTCCCAGGACTGGTTAGTGTTTACTCTTCATGAAAAATGTTACATAGCTGAAATATGGTATTCACATCCTGCTATGATATGACTACAGCACTTCTCACACTAGCTTCTACTTCCACCGTGACCTATTAGGTCATGTGTTTTAAACATGTAATATATAATTATTACATAAGCTCGGCCAGCTATCTCAATTTAAAAAAAAAAAAATTAACAACACGTCAAAATATGTTTACTAGGAGTGTGACTGGACATATATATTATTTTTGTTTAACTATAGCCATAATTAAATGAGGATGAATGTTCAAATAGGCACATTAAAAAAAATAATAACAATAATGCATATTAACAGATATTACCAAAGCAAAGAAAAAGTGCATGATAAATACAGATCACATATATGGTACATTGCTAGCAAATGATTATATGGTACCAAAAAAAAAAAAATATTGATATACATATGATTCGGTAACTTTGTTAAAGAATAATTGTTACCTTTGTCAGAAATATAGATTATTAAAATACGGTAATTAATAAAAATGTTTATTACCTTGGTAAAGATACAATTTTAGTGCACAAACACGAAATCCTGGTACGTACACGTACCACGGTTTTGTACATATATATATATATATTTATATATAGGGCTTATATATTTTATTAGATGCCCATAGATTCTGTTTTTTAACATTCCGGCTTATATATTTTATTAGATGCCGAAAAAAATGATTAATTTTATAAATGTTTTTTAATTTTTTTTTTTTTTAAATGCAAATGTTCTATAGTCTCTTCAATTACATATTACTAGCGTACCAACTGCTTTTCGTACACAACACTTTTCCAAGACATTTTTACTCCTTTGAGCGAATTAAGAGGCCACTTTCAAACTGCTTTAAATTGAATTAAATAATGAGTCTTGTCTAGACATGGCGAAACGTTCTGTTTGAGCTGCAAACTATTGCACCTTAACCTACGCCAAACAAAGATGTTAATGGCAATAAATATCATCACCGTCACAATTATTCCTGCTAGTAGTATGTAAAATAGAAATTCTTCATAAGTCGGTGACGGGTGGTCCATCTCGGTCAATTTCATCAACCGCTTGGCTACCTGTTTGTTGTATGGGAGAGGTAAAGATGAAATTGTTGTTGACCATGTGAAGTTCGCGAAGTAGGCTCGTTCTCTGATGATAGTCTTGATTCCTTGTACCATGGAATTAGGGGATGTCCCGATACAACCATCTGCTGCAACGAAGATTTGGGAATAGGACGTGGATCCGTCCGGGCATGATACATTGAAGCCGGCCTTGTTGTATCGTATCCACGAGCCGTTGTTCAGTCTGCAATTGAACTCATTATTGTCAAAGGGATAAAGCTTGTCCAGACAATTTTCACTTGTATGGGAGAGAGCACCGTCTAGCACTATACCTAACTCGCATGAATCCATTAAGTTTTTATGGAATTCAAATGAGTCAGCTGTACATATTTTTCTATCCATTGCATCTGAACAGTGAGTTAATTGATTTAAGTCTTTAATGACCGTATATGTTTCCTTGTCTGGGGAAATCAATACGTGTCCTGTCAAACTGGATATTACTGGATTTGAGTGATTCGTCATGAAAGTCGGAAATGGTGATATCCTGTAAGATTGCCAGGCATCAGGAGAATCAAAGGGAATTGTAATTATAATCCTGTTATTTTCAACGCTTACTGTAATTAGGCTGTAATAAAATTCTAACCTACGTGCGTCTAACAAAGGAATATAACCTAGTTTCTCCCGTCCGTTCTCCACAATTAACTTTAAGTATTTTATTGGCAACAAATAGGGTGACAGTACACCTTTAGTCGCTAAAGTGATAGCTTCCACATAATCTTTTGATTTCTCAATGAAATGTGCAATTCTGTTATGTATGTGATCTATTTTTGAATCGTAATACGTTAACATTGCCAACAAATCCTGTACTTCCATAATCTGATTGATATTACTTGAATGTTCATTTACTAAACTCATAATTTGATTGATTGAAGCTAACTGATTCCTTAGTTCTGACATAATCAATTCATCTTCATGAGTCAAGAACTCAATTTTCTTATTTTGATTAATCATCTTAAGACGATTGGAAATTCCTAAACCTAAACTTGCAATAGAACCAAAGATATTTAGTGCAGCAAAAATAAACGGGTTACGTTTCTCAAGATTATCGTGTCCTATAGTCCACATCAAAAGGTCACGAGCCAAAGATTCCGTCTCATAAGTCTTATTTTGCAAGTCTTCAGATAGCATCTCTGCAACTTTTAGTGTCGATGCAAGCAAACTCTCTGTATTAAAAGGAAAATGTCTTCTATGCAATTCATTTAATGAGACAGCAAACCTTGAAATGGCGCTTTTTAAGCTAGTGACGTCATTCTCTGGGAGAAAAATTGCTTGCATTTGCACTTCAACAACTACGTTACTAGATGTGATAAAAACGTCTTCTTGTCTTTCAACTATAGTGCCATATTTAAAATCTATACTTTTAGTTTTAGAGCTCATCCCACACGAGAAAAATGTCTGAGCGAACAATATCACTCCCAACAACAAAAAATTCATCTTAGAAACCTGTAACGAGAAAAATATATGTAATTACTCCTGTATTAAGAAGAAAAACTTTTAACATACAATGTAAAGAAAAATAAAAATCTTTCCCTCACTTCTTTCCCTCTTATTTTAATTTCTTATGTGAGCCAATGGTACAATTCTCTCATCAGTGGGTTGGGATACGTTTTGAACTCTAAACCTATTGGCGGTTAATGTTTCCAAAATGTTAAATGGGCCTTCAAACTTAGGTGTTAGTTTATAATTGAGTCCTTTACGTACATTTACCTGTATGTATACATTATCACCCACGGTATATGTTTTAGTTGGCTTCGCTATTTTATCATGATTCCTTTTCATTATGATTTGTGATTCTTCTAAATTCTTTCGAAGGATATCAAAACGACTTTCGCTTGCATTTATACATTCCTTTAAAGGATTTGATAGATTAGTTGTAGGCGTTAATACATGGAAAGGCGTTCTAACTGGGGTACCAAACAATGCTTCGTGCGGTGACATTTTAATTGATATATGATATGAATGATTCAGAGTACTCAGTACCGCAGGTATTGTAATATCCCAGTTGGGGTCTGATCCCCCTAGTGTTACTCTTAATATATTTGAAACCTTCCTATTTGCTCTTTCCACTAGCCCATTCGACTCTGGGTGATATATCATGGTATTTATTTTCTTTATGCTAAGGAATTCACACAATGAGGTAAGAAAGTGATTATTAAATTCACCACCCGAGTTTGAGATTATCATGTGTGGAATTCCATGTTTATAAATGTAACACTTGTAAAACTTCCTAGCAAATTCAATCGCAGTTTTAGTTTTAAGCGCAATTAGTTCTGTATATCGAATTAAAGCATCTACAATTACTAAGAGGTACTTATTTCCTCTGTCTGACTCGTAAAATCCTGTTAATAAATCTAAATGTATCCTTTCAATGGGTTAATTGGGCACGGGATAAGCCCCTAGGCTGACAGGTGTTTTCGTATGCCCTTTGTTTTCCTGACATGTGCGACAATTCGCTATGTGTTTTTTTATATCTATAAGCATCGTATGCAAATAAAACAATGATTTGACTTTTTGTGACATTAATGAGAACCCGGGGTGTCCATGCAATGGATTTGCATGCAACCAATTCAGGACAGTGGAAATAAGCGAGATTGGTACCACTACCTGGTCGTTAGTTACATGTGGTGTATTGCGGGTTTTCCTTGTCACGGTCCTACACAGAATATTGTCTGTGATTATATAATTCTGCTGCTTATATTTTATATATTACTTTTCCTTATGATTGCCTTTCAAATCATTTATAATTTTTTCTAATTTCTGATCTTTTCTTTGCTCAGTCTGTAATAATTCAGCACTCCAGCCCAAATCTTCTTGTTCAGGCATGGATGTTGATATATTTATTAATTCAGCTAAAGGCCCTGTACAAGATGACACGGGGTTGCGTGATAATGCATCAGCAATGATTTTTGCTTTCACAGGTAAATACCCGATTCTCTCCCCAAACTCTTGAATGATCAAATGCCACCGAGTTTATTTGGGAGTGTGGTTGAAGTCTTTAAAGAAGTCGGTTAGTGGTTTATGATCAGTAAGAACCTTAACGGGATAACCGTATATTATGAACTTGAAATGCACTAGTGAATTAACAATAGCTAGCCCTTCCTTGTCTATTACTGCATACTTACTTTCGGAAATTGTCAGTTTTTGAGAATAAAAAGCTATCGGGAAAAATTGTTTATCATATTGCTGAAGCAATACCCCACCCACTCCTAAGTCTGAGGCGTTTGTTGCAATGAAGAATTCCTTACCGAAGTCAGGAAATTTGAAGATAGGAGAACTACACAGTTCATCTTTAAAGGTATTAAATGCCTGTTGATGCTGCTCAGACCATATGAAATCTACGCCCTTCTCCGTAAGATCAGTTAAGGGAGTGGCTATTATTGAATAATTGCGTATAAAACGCCTGTAATATCCACTACAACCCAGAAATTGCTGTATTCCCTTGACATTAGTAGGTATGGGAAAGTTACAGATAGCCGACACCTTATCATAGACTACTTTAAGACCTTGGCTTGACACCATAAAACCCAAATATATTAATTCTGTTTTGAAAAATTCACACTTACTAATCTTTACCCTTAAGTTATGTTGTCTTAGTCTCTGTAGTACTAGTTCTAATTTACGTAGATGTTCTTCTAAGGTGTTGAAAATATTACAAGGTCATCCATATAGGCATGCAATATATCCCCTAGCAAGTCTCCAAACACTATGTTAATCATTCTTGTAAATGTTATGGGAGCACAACGTAAACCAAAAGGCATCCATAAAAATTCATAATGTCCCCTGGTTGTGCTGAAGGCTGTGTATGGGATACTATCTTCTTCTAATGATACCTGGTGAAAGCCCTTAAGTAAGTCCAAACTGGTAAAATATTTATTCTGACCTAACAAAGACAAAATATCGTCAGTACATGACACTGGGAATCGATCAGGGATCGTCTCCTCGTTCAGACGACGGAAGTCTACTCAGATACGCTATCTTCGATCTTTTTTCGGTACAACTATTAATGGAAAATTATAAGGGCTGTTCGATTTCCTAATGACTCCTTCTTCTAGCATTTTACCTACTTCATCATTTATTTCATTCTGGAATTTCATAGGGAGTCTGTACGAGGGTACATAGATAATTTTCTGCTTGTCCTTCAACCTTATTTGATGCTCGATCACATCTGTTTTTCCTAAGGATCCATCCGTAGTGGAAAAAACATCATGATATTTAGTCCAAAAATTTTCTGCTGAATTTCTTCGTCTTGAATGTCTATTTTGATTTTATTTTTAATATATTGCAAAAGGGATTCGTCCGCAACTGATTGAGCGTGATTGATTTCAGCAACAGTAAGAATATGATGTTTATAAACTTCTACATCCAAGATATGTTGATTTTTGTGAATTACTAAAGGGGTATTTAAATGATTACAGACTTCAATATTGCATTGTTGATGTGAGCCTACTGTATAAATAGCTTGTGCGACAGACAATCCGTTAGTTTTCAAAGTGTCGGAAAGGATTAATATTTCAGATCCCGATAATGTTTTCTTTATTTGCACTATTAAATTCGAAGGTACGTTTGGCTCGATAGATTGCGTGCAAGATGATATTACGGGTGAACAAGAATTCTGCTGGGTCGCGTATATTATTTCTTTATTAGTGAGACAAGTTATTGGTTCTTCAACGTACGTTACGGTTACATTTGCCGTCTCCTTTTTATCCAAAACTGATTTTAAGGTATTAGAAGACTTATAGAATTTTCCTTTGATATACACGCCGTGCTTGGCAGGGGCTAATATAATGTTTTGATTGCCTATAGATGGGTATCCTATAATTACAGCTCGATACATATCAATTTTTTGTACAACAACAAATGTATCGGCAAATGTGCACTTACCGACCTTGAACTGAACATGAGTTAATTCATTATTTCCTATACCCGAGAGTCTCACTCTGGATTTTTCTATCGGAAAGTTCGAAAACAACAAATGATGTGTCCTCAAATCCATGATATTACGTGGACTACCAGAGTAAAAAAATAATGTAAATGATCTGTGTTCTAAATTTACAGCATATAATGCTGGTCGTAACTCATTTTGGCTTATTACTGTATGAATTCGTTGCAAATCTACGGGAGCATGCACTGATTTACTTAATTTGGCCGTGTGTTTCAAAGGAAAATCTATTGCCTCACAATGATCTGATAAAACATTAAATTAATTATTCAATACTACTGATGTTGACATGAATGACCTTGACCCAACATCACTCTCTTCCTCACTGGAGTTAATTATGTGGTATTTGCTTTGCTCTGCACATTCTGAAAATTAGTCTGACCTTGCGAAGTCTGGTTTGACGACCCAGGCTCAGCGTTATTCGAAGAACTGTTTGTTTGTTTGGGATTCTGAACTACATTGACGTTTGGCTGTTTCTTCTTATTAAAATGAGGATTTTTCTTTTTATTTCCGTATAGAACTGACTGTGGAATTGATTGTGTATTTCTAGGATTCTGTTGTGTCTTACGCGAGTAGCACTGACTATATGAATGAGTCGAACTATTATGTATCGAACAGAATTTCGTTCTGCAGTCCGCAATCAAGTGACCTTGATGTTTGCAATTATAACACGTCATTCCCGCAACTTAACTATTATTAACTACATTTACTTGTTGTGGCTTTGTTTCATTCTTTGCAAAAACTTGAGTTAACACGGGATCAAGGTCAGGACACTTAGACATGTGTTTCTTTATCTGTTTATATACATACAATTCCGTACTTGCAGGCGTTAACTTTTTATCAAAACACCGCACTAAAGCTTCAGGCAACATAAGTGTCATGCAAGTTAAATACATTAATCGTAAAAAATCTTTCACAGAGATGTTATCTCTAGTAACCCAAGTGGAATTACCCAAAATATCTTGATATTCATTAAGCCTATCGGCTATGAGAGCTGCTCCCTCAATAACATTAAGCCGAGTCATAGTGGCTTGATTAAGTGTATTTCTTAACGTTAATACTACATCCAAGGCTTCTTCACCCCCATAGACGGTGCGTAGCCTAACTTTGAAATCATCCCAGATAACTGCTTCTTGAAATGAAACCCCTCTTAAATACGCACTCGCATCTCCTTTAGAAGAATCTATAAAACTTTTAGCTTCTTGTAGTTGTACAAAATGGTCTACGATTTGTTTGGCATTTAAATGGGCATCGATGGATGAAATCCATGACTCCACATTCTGAGGCAAGAACCCATTAACCCGACCCTGAAAAGGAAGGATTGCAGATCGAGCATTTACAAGTGTCACAATAGGAAGGGGGGGATTACCCTGTCCTGCTGTTGCGTTACTCGGTCCAGGGGCTCACAGGGGGCGTCATGTTTACGGTATTTCTTTTCCTATCTCTACGACCCCTTGCAATTCTATCAAAATATCTATATGAATAGAGAAGTCCACTGCGTAAACGCATAAGCACTAAATGATAAAGATTATAACAAAATTCCCCAAAACAGTGATACTAATACAAAGATATTTCCCGAGAACTTCTGAAAGAAAACGGAACACAAAGATATTTCCCGAGAATTTCTGAAAGAAAACGGAATTAGCACAGAGAGAGAAAAAAATTCTAGATGAGAATTCGGAGTTGAACACAGTTTCCTTTAATGAAAGGAAATAGAAGATTAGAAAACAACTCACCCCAGTAATAATGGACTATCGATTCGTGGTAACTACACCTCACTGCTCAATACTGAAATGAATAAGAAAACTGTACTTAGCTTATATGGCGTTGTGATGTCGTCATTTCCTCTCTCTCTCTTGATGTTTGGGTGTATGTTTTCGGTCCGATTTCCTCTCTCTCTCTTGATGTTTGGGTGAATGTTTTCGGTCCGATTTCCGTTGAATGTAGTGCTTCCTGGATATATCTCTTCAATGTTTTGTAAACGTTGAACGTCAGTCCTTGGTTTTCTTAGGATGTTGATTGAAGATCCAGTTCATCAGTTTGTATAACATTCATTAAATGTTTCATTTCTTCGGTGGACTATGATACTTAGTCAAAATTGTAAATTCATTACTGTTGATTTCTTGAAGATCTTTCTCTGGTTTTTAGAGTTTTATTCGCTGGTTCTTGAAGATCTTTCTCTGGTTTTTTAAAGTTTTACCGCTGCCATTATTTATTAGTGTGCTACTGTTGTTAACACACATTTGGGTTCCCTTCAAATGTCATCCTGAATGCGTTAAGTATTATAGTGGTATGTTACATCTTCAAGTAAAGTCAAGTAAGTTAACTTTAAAATGGTTTATTCTTTAAGAACAACAGTGTTAACATCTCCATCACAGGAGTATAGCTGGTTTGGTCGGATGACCATTCCGTATGACATCTTCCAGTAATCTAAAACAAATATCCCTATGCATGTTAAAGTTATTTCAGCACTTAGGGATTAATGTAAACACCCACCACATTAATACACAGAAGATACTCAGTTTCGTTCTCACAGGCAACCTTTCCCACGGACTGGTTAGTGTTTACTCTTCATGAAAAATGTTACATTGCTGAGATATGGTATTCACATCCTGCTATGATATGACTACAGTACTTCTCACACTAGCTTCTACTTCCACAGTGATCTATTAGGTCATGTGTTTTAAACATGTAATATATAATTATTACACACACACACACACACACACACATATATATATATATATATATATATATATATATATATATATATATATATGTATATATGTATATATATATATATATATATATATATATATATATATATATATATATATATATATATATATATATATATATATATATATATATATATATATCAAATAAGCCATATATATTTTTGATATATTAATGTCTGGATTCTCTTAACGACCTCGGGATCAGAGCCCCAGGCGAAATCACACAAAGACAAGAGCTTGGCTCCGGCCGGGAATCGAACCCTGGTCGGCAAGCTTATATAGACAGTGACTAACATGGGTTAGTCACTGTCTATATAAGCTTGCCGACCAGGGTTCGATTCCCGGCCGGAGCCAAGCTCTTGTCTTTGTGTGATTTCGCCTGGGGCTCTGATCCCGAGGTCGTTAAGAGAATCCAGACATTAATATATCAAAAATATATATGGCTTATTTGAATATGAAAAACACGTAAAAATGTGCAAAATTTATCATATATATATATATATATATATATATATATATATATATATATATATATATATATATATATATATATATATATATATATATATATATATATATATATATACATAAATATATACATATATACATACACACACACGCATATATATATATATATATATATATATATATATATATATATATATATATATATATATATATATATATATATATATATATATATATATATATATATATATATATTATCATTATTATTACTAGCCAAGCCACAACCCTAGTTGGAAAAGCAAGATGCTATAAGCCCAATGGCTCCAACAGGGAGGGGTAGCCCAGTGAGGAAATGAAATAAGGAAATAAATAAATGACGAGAACAAATTGACAATGAATCATTCTACAAACAGTAACAACGTCAAAACAGATGTCATATATAAACTATAAAAAGACTTATGTCAGCCTTTTTCAACATAAAACCTTTTGCTGCAACTTTGAACTTTTGAAGTTCTATTGATTCAAGAACCCGATTAGGAAGATCATTCCACAACTTGGTCATAGCTGGAATAAAACTTCTAGAATACTGTGTAGTATTGACCCCCATGACGGAGGAGGCCTGGCTATTAGAATTAACTGCATAGTATTACGAACAGGATGGAATTGTCCAGGAAGATTTGAGTGTAAAGGATGGTCAGAATTATGAAAAATCTTCTGCAACTTGCATAATGAACTAATTGAACGACGGTGCCAAAGATTAATATCTAGATCAGGAACAAGAAATTTAATAGATCGTAAATTGAAGACCAGACAGGAGAACAATACCCAAAACAAGGTAGAATAAAAGAATTAAATCACATCTTCAGAATAGATTGATCACCGAAAATCTTGAAAGACTTTCTCAATAAGCCAATTTTTTGTGCAATTGAAGAAGACACAGACCTAATGTGTTTCTCAAAAGTAAATTTGCTGTCGAGAATCACTCCTAAAATTTTAAAAGTCACACAAAGTTAAAGAAACATTATCTATACTGAGATCCGGATGTTGAAGAGTCACTGTCCTTGACCTACTTATAATCATACTTTGAGTTTTGTTAGGATTCAACATCATACCCCATAATTTACACCATGCACTAATTTTAGCTAGATCTCCATTAAGGGATTCAACAACCCCAGATCTACATTCAGGGGATGGAATTGATACAGAGTAGCATCCTCTGCATATGCAACAAGCTTGTTTTCTAGGCCAAACCACATCCCATGTGTATATAGTATGAAAAGTAATGAGCCAAGAACATTATCCTGTGGAACACCAGACATCACATTCCTATACTCACTATGGTGCCCATCAACAAAAACTCATTGAGGTCTATTACTTAAATAATCAATAATGATGCTAAGAAAAGACCCACCCACTCCCAACTGTTTGAGTTTGAAAAGAAGGGCATCATGATTAACACGGTCAAAGGCAGCACTAAAATCAAGGCCAATCATACGAACTTCCTGACCACAATCAAGGGATTTCTCTACAGCATTGCAGATCGTAAGAAGGGCATCACATGCTCCAAGGCCTTTGTGAAAACAAAATTGCAAACTAGGAAATAGCTGATTACCTTCAGCAAACCTATTAAGACGTTTTGCCAGAAGACGTTCAAAAACTTTAGATAATATGGGAGTTATGGAAATTGTGAGGTAATCAGTGGGACTTGAGTTACCACAAACACATTTACATAGAGAAGTAACATTACCAATTCTCCAACAAGTGCTAAAAGCTCCTCTTCTTGCTAACTTGAGCAAAATAACAGATAACTTTGGAGCTAAGAAACCTAGTCTTTATAAAAAGCAAAGGAAAAATATCATTTGGGTGTACACCTCCATATGCATCAAGGTCCATCAACAGAGCTTTAATTTCATGAGATCGAAAAGCTAAACTAGTTAGTTTAGCCTCAGGAAAAAAGGAATGAGGAAGGTCAAGTTTTTCATTAGTTGGTTTACTGTCAAAAACATCAGCCAAAAGGGTTGCCTTTTCCTTTGGACAGTGAGTGGCTGAGCCATTTGGTTTAAGTAAAGGAGGAACTGTTGCGTATACACCAAAGAGTGCAGATTTAACGGTAGATCACCATTTGTGTTCCTGAGTTGTACCAGAAAGGGTTTCTTTTATGGTTAAATTGTACTCCTTTTCAGTTGAGGCATAAACTCTCTGAGCAAAAGCTCGAAGCTAAGTATAGTTGTTCCATGTCAAATCTGATCTGTTACCCTTTCAAAGATGATAGGCCTCCTGCTTCTCCAAATAAGCACGTCTACAATCATCATTGAACCACGGTTTGTCCTTCACTCGGTACCTTACCACACGAGAAGGGATACGCCTATCAATTATGTTAACTAGATTCTCATTCAAAAGGACAACAGGATCA
>NC_090751.1:88674072-88686572 GCF_036898095.1 Palaemon carinicauda
CATGCGCTGTCTCCAAGGGTGATCTCCGGTATTGGGACCCTCAGGTATGTACCGTGTGCTCTAACCTGATTACTGAGGCTTTTGATTCCCCTAGGACGGCAGAATCAAGGGATTTAGCTAGGGAAAAGCTTCGTGCCTGGGTAAGGGGCTTTCAGAAGAACACCTCTGGACCTTATCTTCCAAGTGAGAAGATGAGGGCTTACCTTTTCCCCAGGGCATCAGCTGATGCAGTGATTCCTCAGCCTCAAGAGGAGATCCCCTAGTTCAGATCCCGGTGGATGCTGAAGTCGCGGTCGCCTTGCAGGACATCCAGTTGGGCGACAGGATGTCAGACGTATCCGAGCGTCTGGAGGAAGACCTCCTGGCAGAAGGCCAGGATGAAGATCAAGCCCCAGACATGGTAGAGGAAGAGGCCGACGAGGCGTCGGCTGCTCCGGTTCAGTAGAGCTGGGACAGGCCCTCTCCTCCATTGTTGGAATGATCCAACAAATGCAGAAGGAGAATAATGAGAAGGCGGCTGCAATGGAACTGCAGATGCAGAAACTTACAGCATCACGTGGGCCCAAGAAAAGGCTCAATGTGAAAGACCTTCCCTTGTGCTCAGATGCTAACCCGTGGAGATATGCTGAGCACATGCCAATGACGATTGGGAAGATCGTCATGTCGGATAAGTTGGGTTCAGTTCCCCTAGAGGAGGTGGAATTCTGGCCCAGCAAAGGGTCATATCCGGACTGCTATGTCCGGTTGAGGAAGGAACCAGCTTTAAAGGAAGAGACAGAGCCGAAGGAGGTCATAATGATGGACCATGCTAAGGCTCAAGCTTTGCTTTCATCTTCGATGAAAGAGAGGGGCTTCACGAACTCAAAGGTGGCTGCATTGAGTAAGAAGCTCCCTTCCTTTGTGTCCTCTCCTGCTAGAGCCTTCCCCTTTTTGCAGAAGGGGTTTGCGGCTGTGTTAAAAGCAGTCGAAGCTGGCAAGCCTTGCCCCTCCTTGGAGGAGTGTAAACCCTTGTCGCTGGCCCTACCTATGGACCACAAGGACTGGAAGGACGTTCATCTTACCTTCTCAGTCGGGAAGTTGGAGGCTGATATTGCCGGACGTCAGTTCGGTGAGAACCTCCCTAAGCTGTCTGACTTTCTTTTGCGGAGAGAGCTCGAGGCAAAAGAAAGACTGGCTGCCTCAATGTCTCTTCAGACCACTCTTGAGACGATGGCAAGTGACCCCAAGGTCCATGAAATGTTCATGGTAGTGGCCAAGACTCATCTGGCCACAGTGACGAAGGATCTTTACAGCTTCATCAGGGCGAGGAGAGCTTGTAGGGAGTTCGTGTTCACCTCGGCTACGGTGAGGCACAAGCCAAGGAAACTAATCTCCTCCAACATTTGGGGCAAAGACCTTTTCCCTAGCGAATTGGTCAAAGAAGTTGTTAATAAGGCCGCCACGGAGAATAGGAACCTTCTCCAGAAGTGGGGCCTGTCTATCAAGAGAAAGTCTTCCCCGGATGAGAGTCCCCAACCAAAGAGGAAGACTAAGTGGACTAGGCTACCGTCTCGGCCAGCCAAGCCATTTAGACAGCAACAGCAACAGCAATTGCTGATGCCTTCAGTGTCCCAGATGGTGGCACAAACCCCGACCACATTCCAGTGGGTACCCCAGGCTGTGTCGACACAGTCCCCGGCATTCAACCCAACGTTCGAAGGGCAGTCAACTTCCTTTCGAGCAAAGCCTAGAGGAGCAGCCATAGGCTCGTCTAGGCGCCCCTCAAGGGGAAGGGATTCAGGGGTGGTCGCGGTCAGGGACGCAAGACCTCAGGACAACAGTCCAAGCGAGATGATACCGGTAGGAGGGAGACTTCAGAATTTTCGGGATCGGTGGACCTTCGATCCCTGGGCCCACAGCCTACTCAAGAATGGACTGGGCTGGAGCTGGTAAAGCACTCCACCCCCGTGCCCTCGGTTTTTCCAACACTCCACTGGGACCTAATGTCACACCATTTCTCCATCCCGGCGAAGAAAAGGAAGGAGATAGCTGGGTCTGTCAAGAGACTTCTAGATTCCGAAAGGATATCAAGACGCGAACAGGAGAGAATACTGGGTTCTCTCCAGTTTGCTTCGGTGACAGACCCGGTGCTAAGAGCACAGCTAAAGGATGCAACCGGAGTTTGGAGAAGTTATGCATCAAACGCACGAAGAGATCTGAGAAGACCAGTTCCGCTTAGTCTACGTACTCTTCTCAGGCCTTGGTCCCAAGCCAGACATCTAAAGAAGTCGGTACTTCTTTAGCCACCTCCCCTGTCGGTGACGATTCACACAGACGCCTCGAAGGAGGGGTGGGGAGGTCACTCTCATCGGAAAAAGGCCCAAGGGACTTGGTCCAATCTATTCAAGACCTTTCACATAAACTTTCTAGAAGCTATGGCAGTGCTCCTTACCTTAAAGAAAGTCTCCCCGCGTCACTCGATCCACATAAGGTTGGTGCTGGACAGCGAGGTAGTTGTGAGATGCTTGAATCGACAAGGATCAAGGTCGCCACCTCTCAACCAGGTGATGTTGGCCATCTTCCGATTGGCGGAAAAGAAGTAGTGGTACCTGTCGGCAGTTCACCTTCAAGGAGTCCGCAATGTGACAGCGGACGCTCTATCCAGGTTCACACCGATAGAGTCGGAATGGTCCCTAGACGCAGGATCATTCTCCTTCATCTTGAGTCAAGTCCCAGAACTGCAGATAGACCTCTTTGCGACGAAAGACAACAAGAAGTTGCCCCTGTACGTGTCCCCGTACGAGGGCCCCTTGGCGGAAGCAGTGGACGCGATGTCCCTCGACTGGAACAGATGGTCCAGGATTTATCTGTTCCCTCCTCACAACCTTCTGTTGAGGGTCCTCAACAAACTGAGATCCTTCAAGGGAGTAGTTGCAATAGTGGCCCACAAGTGGCCGAACAGCGTGTGGTTCCCTCTGGCATTGGAACTACAGTTGAAGTTTCTACCGCTACCAGACCCAGATCTGACCCAGCGAGTCCAGAAGTCGACTGTCTGCGCTTCATTACAGAAAACCCGGACCCTGCAGCTCATGATTTTCTCTCCCTAGCGGTGAGAAAGCGTTTCGGGATTTCGAAAGCCAGCATAGACTTCCTAGAGGAATATAAGTGCAAATCTACTAGAAGGCAATATGAGTCATCTTGGAGAAAATGGGTGGCCTTTGTCAAGGCGAAGAATCCGCAGGAGATCTCGACGGACTTCTGCTTATCTTTCTTCATCCACCTCCATGGTCAAGGGTTGGCAGCTAACACGATTTCAACGTGTGCTTTGACAAGACCCATTCTATATGCCTTCCAGGTCGACCTCGCTAACGAGATCTTTAATAAAGTTCCGAAAGCCTGCGCTGGGCTCAGACCTTCAGCACCTCCAAAGCCCATTTCATGGTCTTTAGATAAAGTTCTTCATTTTGCTTCACTGTTGAACAATGAGGAGTGTGCGTTAAAGGATTTGACCCAAAAAGTTATTTTCCTATTTGCACTCGCGTCTGGGGCCAGGGTTAGTGAGATTGTAGCCCTCTCGAGAGAGGAAGGTCGTGTTCAGTTCCTGGATGGGGGAGAACTGAACCTGTTTCCGGATCCTACGTTTCTCGCCAAGAACGAGTTACCCACCAACAGGTGGGGTCCCTGGAGAATCTGCCCTCTGAAAGAAGATGCATCTCTTTGTCCAGTAGAATGCCTAAAGGTCTATCTTCGTAGAACTTCAGACTTCAAGGGTGGTCAACTATTCAGGGGAGAAACGCCAGGCTCAAATTTATCACTGAAACAACTCAGGGCGAAAATCACATATTTTATTCGCAGAGCGGATCCTGACAGTACACCCGCAGGTCACGATCCGAGGAAAGTTGCCTCATCCTTAAATTTCTTTAATTGTATGGATTTTGAACATCTTCGTTCATACACTGGCTGGAAGTCTTCCAGAGTGTTCTTTCGTCACTATGCGAAGCAAGTGGAGCAACTAATGAGATCTGTGGTAGCAGTGGGTTGCGTCGTTAACCCTGCTGTTTAACTCTGCGAGGAACAGTGGTTTTAATTGGGACGATTAATTCCAGGGTGAGTGTGTAGTTACATACTGTGCTACAAACTAAGTGAGGGCACCGAGTGGCCCACGTTGACTGTTCCACTTCCAAAGGTGAACCTAGCATAAGTGCAGACATGTGTGCCGAGCGTTTCTAACGCTAATGTGACTGATTAGTAATACAGACTTTTATGACTTTGATACCTCGGTGTGTTAAAAGTGGCACTAATGTTTTTTTTTCAGATAAACAAGTTTCTGTTTACTATCATACTTATGCTTAAAGTTTTGGTTATCCTCCTCTTATATATATATACATACATATATATATATATATATATATATATATATATATATATATATATATATATATATATATATATATATATATATATAATAGTTGTTAACCTGTCTATTTATTGTCTGTCAATAAACTTGTTCTTGAGAAACTTTCGTCTCCTTCACCTGTGTCAATTTATTGGTATAATTGAGCATACATTCTATGTATATTTATCTGGGATAATTCTAATAGATTGTTCCTATATGCAAGCTAATGTTGCATTGGTTTATGCTTTCCCTTAGCGGGAGGACTCCATCCCATAAGGATATAAACCTTTGTCCAATACTAGTATTGAGCGGAGAACTGGTCGATATTTTATATTGACGCATTGGTTCTTTACAAATTATGCTTTACTTAATATAGGGTGAGACCACTATATTGGCTTGCCTGGTATTCATACATAGGTATATGTACTCTTCGAGACTTTTCCAGAGTCTAGTAGGACTCTTCCCTGTAGGGGGCAGGAAGCTCTAACATGGTTTATGGTTAGTTGAAAAGATGTATAACGGTAACATCTTAGGTCTCTAGGTCTAGTCAACCGGGGAAATACCTCCGGGGAGTACGGCACGTTCTGAGAATCCACAGATACAGTAATGCTCTGGTATACTTCCATCAGGACGACATGGCTTGAGCCCAAAAAACGGATTTTGAGCGAAGCGAAAAATCTATTTTTGAGTGAGATGGCCATGTCGTCCTGATGGACCCGCCCTTCCCTTTCTATGAAAGGGCTGTAGGACCCCTCCCTACATACAGTATCTGTAGCACCTCGTGTATCGCTACAAGGAATACAGATGGCGCCAGAATCGGCGCAATGCACGCTTACGAAACGGGAGAAGAGAGAGCCTTGCGAACGGCTCTCCTTTTTCTTTCTCGTTTTCGTTTTCTTGCCAATCGACCCCTTCGAATTGTTATCTCTGTTCGGGGGTGCAGATTGCCATGTGGCGTGTCAAGAATACGTCCTCTGATATTTCGCGATATCCCTGGTACTTTCATTAGGGATATTCGCTCCAGGAGTTAGAATTCTGGGTACCTTAAGGTAAATTCTCTGGGAATATCGCCGTAGTTGTAATATACCCTAGGAAGCTACCCTATAGGAACTTCCATCAGGACGACATGGCCATCTCACCCAAAAATAGATTTTTCGCTTCGCTCAAAATCCGTTTTTTCGTCCCGGCAATTTGCGTACCTGTACTTGTTTTTAGTGACCAGGTAATATTTTTTTAAAGATACGAAAGTGACACTGTCTATCTGTATGTCTGTATACATGTATATATGTATGTAAGTATGTATGTATGTATGTATGTACGTTATCAATCAGTTACAGAACTACTAATTACTGTATATAAGATATACGACATAAAACCACTGAAGTACGGAACTGAAAATTACTGTACTTAACTATCATTTTACTTTTGTGTTTAAGTAGACCTCTTGAAAACAATTCCTGATTTCTGTAGAAGCAGAAGAGACATTTAGTTCAAGGAAGTTCAACCTTAGTTTTCATTTGATTTACTTCGGTTACATAGTGGCGAGTTGCTAAGCTATTTTTTTTTTTACTTGTGTAATATATTGTATAATTTCATTAATTTCTGGATTTTTTTCTAACGAGAAATAAAATGGTCACTATTCGCCCACAGTCATTCATTGATCAGTACAATTCCGAAAACAAATTTTCTTTCTTACGAGAAGTTGCTCATAACATGCATACCTTTTAGGTATGAGCTTAAAAGTAGCCATCCTAAGTCATTATTAAAAAGAATATGACCTAATCTTTTTAAGTTGATAGAAAATTCATGCTGTATACATATGTATAAAATTTTCAATTTTATAAAGTTTTAAAGATGATAAAACGTGCAAATGAAATAATGATGTCTATATATATATATATATATATATATATATATATATATATATATATATATATATATATATATATATATATATATACATATATATATATATATATATATATATATATATATATATATATATATATATATATATATATATATATATATATATATATATATTACATATTACTAGCGTACTAACTGCTTTTCGTACACACGCTATTTCCAAACCATTTTACTCCTTTAGCAAATGAGGTGGCCACTTCAAACGGCTTTAAACTGAATTAAATAAGGAGTTTTGTCTGGACATGGCAAAACATTCTGTTTTAGCTGCAAACTGTTTCGTAACCTACGCCAAACAAGGATGGTCACGGCGATAAATATAATCACCGTCACACTTAATCCTGCTAGTAGTATGGGGTGAAGAAATTCCTTATAAGTCGGTGACAGGTGGTCCATTTCGGTCAATTTCATCAACCGCTTGGCTACCTGTTTGTTGTATGGGAGAGGTAGTGATGACATTGTAGACATCCACGTAAAGTTCGCGAAGTACGCTCGTTCTCTGATGATGGTCCTTATCCCAGTCACCATGGAATTAGGGGAAGTCCCGATACAACCATCTGCTGCAACAAAGATTTTAGCATAGGACATGGATCCGTCCGGGCATGATACATTGAAGCCGTCCTTGTCGTATCGTATCCACGAACCATTGTTCAGTCTGCAATTGAACTCATTATTGTCAAAGGGATAAAGCTTATCCAGACAATTTTCACTTGTATGGGAGAGAGCACCGTCTAGCACTATACCTAACTCGCATGAATCCATTAAGTTTTTATGGAATTCAAATGAGTCAGCTGTACATATTTTTCTATCCATTGCGTCTGAACAGCGAGTTAATTGATTTAAGTCTTTAATGACCGTATATGTTTCCTTGTCTGGGGAAATCAATACGTGTCCTGTCAAACTGGATATTACTGGATTTGAGTGATTCGTCATGAAAGTCGGAAATGGTGATATCCTGTAAGATTGCCAGGCATCAGAAGAATCAAAGGGAATTGCAATCATAATCTTGTTATTTTCAACGCTTACTGTAATTAGGCTGTAAAAAAAATCCTAACCTACGTTCGCCTAACAAAGGAACATAGCCTAGTTTATCCCGTCCGTTCTACAGAACTAACTTTAAGTATTTTATAGGCAACAAATGGGGCGACAGTACACCTTTAGTTGCTAACGTGATAGCTTCTACATAATCCTTGGATTTCTCAATGAAATGTGCAATTCTGTTATGTATGTGATCTATTTTTGAATCATAATACGTTAACATTGCCAACAAATCCTGTACTTCCATAATCTGACTGATATTACTTGAATGTTCATTTACTAAATCCATAATTTGATTGATTGAAGCTAACTGATTCCTTAGTTCTGACATAATCAACTCATCTTCATGAGTCAAGAACTCAATTTTCTTATTTTGATTACTAATCTTAAGACGATTGGAAATTCCTAAACCTAAACTTGCAATAGACCCAAAGATGTTTAATGCAGCAAAAATAGACGGGTTTCGTCTTTCTTTATGTTTGTGCCCTACAGTCCACATCAAAAGGTCATGAGCCAAAGATTCTGTCTCGTAAGTCTTATTTTGCAAGTCATCAGATACCATCTCTGCAACTTTTAGTGTCGATCCAAGTGAACTCTCTGTAGTCAAATGAAAATGCCTTCTATGCAACTCATCTAATGAGACAGCAAACCTTGAAATGGCACTTTTTAAGCTAGTGACATCATTCTCTGGAAGAAAAATTGCTTGCATATGCACTTCGACAACTACGTTGCTTGATGTAATAAAAACGTCATCTTGTCTTTCAACTATAGTGCCATATTTAAAATCTATACTTTTAGTTTTAGAGCTCGTCCCACACGAGAAAAATGTCTGAGCGAACAATATCACTCCCAACAACAAAAAATTCATCTTGGAAACCTGTAACGAGAAAAATATATGTAATTACTCCTGTATTAAGAAGAAAACTTTTAATCACACAAACAAAAATTTTTCCCACACTTCTTTCCCTCTCTTTTTTTTGTATTTCTTATGTGAGCCAATGGTACTATTCTCTCATCCGTGGGTTGGGATACGTTTTGAACTCTAAACTTATTGGCGGTTAATGTTTCCAAAATGTTAAATGGGCCTTCAAACTTAGGTGTTAGTTTATAATTGAGTCCTTTACTTACATTAACATGTATATATACATTATCACCCACGGTATATGTTTTAGTTGGCTTCGCTATTTTATCATGATTCCTTTTCATTATGATTTGTGATTCTTCTAAATTCTTTCGAAGGATATCATATCGACTTTTGCTTGCATTTATACATTCTTTTAAAGGATTTGATAGATTAGTTGTAGGCGTTAATACATGGAAAGGTGTTCTAACTGGGGTACCAAACAATGCTTCGTGCGGTGACATTTTAATTGATATATGATATGAATGATTCAGAGTACTCAGTGCCGCAGGTATTGCAATATCCCACTTGGGGTCTGATCCCCCTAGTGTTACTCTTAATATATTTAAAACCTTCCTATTTGCTCTTTCCACTAGCCCATTCGACTCTGGGTGATATATCATGGTATTTATTTTCTTTATGCTAAAGAATTCACACAATGAGGTTAGAAAGTGATTATTAAATTCACCACCCGAGTCTGAGATTACCATGTGTGGAATTCCATGTTTACAAATGTAACACTCGTAAAACTTCCTAGCGCATTCAATCGCAATTTTAGTTTTAAACGCTATTAGTTCTGTATATCGAGTTAAAGCATCTATAATTACTAAGAGGTGCTTATTTCCTCTATCTGACTCGTAAAATCCTGTTAAAAAATCTAAATGTATTCTTTTAAAGGGTTGATTGGGCACGGGATAAGCCCCTAGGCTGACAGGTGTTTTCGTATGCCCTTTGTTTTCCTGACATGTGCGACAATTAGCTATGTGTCTTTTTATATATGTAAGCATTGTATGCCAATAAAACAATGATTTGGCTTTCTGTGACATTAATGAGAACCCCGGGTGTCCATGTAATGGATTTGCATGCAACCAATTCAGGACAGTGGAAATAAGTTAGATTGGTACTACTACCTGGTCATTAGTTACATGTGGTGTATTGCGGGTTTTCCTTGTCACGGTCCAACACAGAATATTATCTTTGATTATATAATTCTGCTGCTTACACTTTATATATCCCTTTTCCTTATGATTGCCTTTCAAAGCATTTATAATTGTTTCTATTTTCTGATCTTTTCTTTGCTCAGTCTGTAATATTTCAGCACTCCAGCCTAAATCTTCTTGTTTAGATATCGTTTTAACAATAGGCATGGATGTTGACATATCTATTAATTCAGCTAAAGGCTCCGTACAAGATGACACAGGGTTGCGTAATAATGCATCCGCAATGATATTTTCTTTCCCAGGTAAATACCCTATTCTTGTGCCAAAATCTTGAATGATCAAATACCACCGAGTTCGTTTAGGGCTGTGGTTGAAGCCTTTAAAGAACTCTGTTAGTGGTTTATGGTCAGTAAGAACCTTAACGGGAGAACCGTATATTAGGAACTTAAAATGCACTAGTGAATTAACAATAGCTAGCCCTTCCTTGTCTATTACTGCATACTTACTATCGGAAGTTCTCAGTTTTCGCGAATAAAAAGCTATCGGGAAAAATTGTTTATCATATTGCTAAAGCAATACCCCTCCTACTCCTAAGTCTGAGGTGTCTGTTGCAATGAAGAATTCCTTACCGAAGTCAGGAAATTTGAAGATAGGAGAACTACACAGTTCATCTTTCAAGGTATTAAACGCCTGTTGATGATGCTCAGACCATATGAAATCTATGCCCTTCTTCGTAAGATCAGTTAAAGGAGCGGCTATTATTGAATAGTTGCGTATAAAACGCCTGTAATATCCACTACAACCCAGAAATTGCTGTATTCCCTTGACATTAGTAGGTATGGGAAAATTACGTATAGCCGACACCTTATCATGGACTACTTTAAGACCTTGGCTTGACACCATGAAACCCAAATATATTCATTCTGTTTTGAAAAATTCACACTTACTAATCTTTACCCTTAAGTTATGTTGTATTAATCTCTGTAGTACTAGTTCTAACTTACATAGATGTTCTTCTAAGGTGTTGGAAAAGATTACAAGATCGTCCATATAGGCATGCAATATATCCCCTAACAAGTCTCCAAACACTATGTTAATCATTCTAGTAAATGTTATGGGAGCACAACGTAAACCAAAAGGCATCCGTAAAAATTCATAATGTCCCCTGGCTGTGCTGAAGGCTGTGTATGGGATACTGTCTTCTTCTAATGATATCTGGTGAAAGCCTTTAAGTAAGTCCAAACTGGTAAAATATTTATTCTGACTTAACAAAGACAAAATATCGTCAGTACATGGCACTGGGAATCGATCAGGGATCGTCTCCTCGTTTAGACGACGGAAGTCTATGCAGATACGCCATGTACGATCTTTTTTCGGTACAACTATTAATGGAAAATTATAAGGGCTATTTGATTTCCTAATGACTCCTTTTTCTAGCATTTTACCTACTTCATCATTTATTTCCTTCTGGAATTTCATAGGGAGTCTGTACGAGGGTACATAGATAATTTTCTGCTTGTCCTTCAACCTTATTTGATGCTCGATCACATCTGTTTTTCCTAAGGATCCATCCGTAGTGGAAAAAACATCATGATATTTAGTTAAAAGTTCAAAAATTTTCTGCTGAATTTCTTCGTCTTGAATGTCTTTATTGATTTTATTTTTAATAGATTGCAAAAGGGATTCGTCCGCAACTGATTGAGCGTGATTGATTTCAGCAACGGTAAGAATACGATGTTTATAAACTTCTACATCCAAGATATGTTGATTTTTGTGAATTACTAAAGTATTATTTAAATGATTACAGACTTCAATATAACATTGCTGATGTGAGCCTACTGTTTAAATAGCTTGTGTGACAGACAATCCGTTAGTTTTCAAAGTGTCGGAAAGGATTAATATTTCAGATCCTGGTAATGTTTTCTTTATTTGCACTATTAAATTCGAAGGTACGTTTGGCTCGATAGATTGCGTGCAAGATGATATTACGGGTGAATGAGAATTCTGCTGGGTCGCGTATATTATTTCTTTATTAGTGAGACAATTTATTGGTTCTTCAACGTACGTTACGGTTACATTTGTTGTCTCCTTTTTATCCAAAACTGATTTTAAGGTATTAGAAGACTTATAGAATTTCCCTTTGATATACACGCCGTGCTTGGCAGGGGCTAAGATAATGTCTTGATTTCCCATAGATGGGTATCTTATAATTACAGCTGGATACATATCAATGTTTTGTACAACAACAAATGTATCGGCAAACGTGCGTTTACCGACTTTGAATTGAACATGAGTTATGCCTATTACATTTAATTCATTATTTCCTATACCCAAGAGTCTAACTCCGGATTTTCCTATCAGAAAGTTCGAAAACAACAAATGATGTGTCCTCAAATCCATGATATTACATGGACTACCAGAGTCAAAAAATAACGTAAAGGATTTGTGTTCTAAATTTACACCATATAAGGTTGGTCGTAACTAATTTTGGCTTATTATTGTATGAATTCGTTGCAAATCTACGGGAGAATGCACTGTTTTACTTAATTCGGCCGTGTGTTTCATAGGAAAATCTATTGCCTCACAATGATCTGATAAAACATTAAATTGATTATTCAATACTATTGATGTTGACATGAATGACCTTGACCCAACATCACTCTCTTCCTCACTGGAGTTAATTATGTGGTATTTGCTTTGCTCTGCACATTCTGAAAATTAGTCTGACCTTGCAAGGTCTGGTTTGATGACCCAGGCTCAGCGATATTCGAAGTAGTGTTTGTTTGTTTCGGACTCTGAACTACATTGACGTTTGGCTGTTTCTTCTTATTGTTAAAATGAGGATTTTTCTTTTTATTTCCATATGGAACTGACTGTGGAATTGACTGTGTATTTCTAGGATTCTGTTGTGTCTTACACGAGTAGCACTGACTGTATGAATGAGTCGAACTAATATGTATCGAACAGAATTTCGTTCTGCAGTCCGCGATCAAGTGACCTTGATGTTTGCAATTATAATACGTCATTCCCGTTACTTGACTATTATTAACTACGTTCACTTGTTGTGGCTTTGTTTCATTCTTTGCAAAAACTTGAGTTA
>NC_090751.1:88696803-88704303 GCF_036898095.1 Palaemon carinicauda
CATATATTTCATAATATGTGATGTTAAACTAAACTGGTCTATAATTGCCTGCCTCTAGTCTTGATCCACTTTTGTAAATAGGGGTTATATATACTAATTTATGTTTAACATATAACTCGCTCATATCTACACTTTGTCTTAGCAGTATTGCAAGCGGGCTTCGCGATAGTGTGTACAGTTTTTTTTTTTTTTAACAAAATCGCTGGAATTCCATCTGGCTCGGCCACTGATCCATTTTTAATTTTGCTTATAGCCAGCCCAATATCTGCTTCATTAATATCTATATCCGTTACATATTCATGATTTTCTTCTCTCATTTCTCTGTTTCATTATTCTCATTCGCAATTCTTGGGCGTGAATTCACTCTTATATTTTTCCGCTAATATGTTGCATATTTCCCTTTTTTTTATTCGTTAACCATCCTTCAACTCTTAGAGGGCCTATTTCTACTCTCCCTTTATTCATCTTTTTTGCATAGGAGTAAAGTACTTTGGGGTTTTTTCTAGATATTTTGAAGTGTCCTTTCTTCTAAGTCCCTTTGTTCATTTTCTTTCAATTGTCTAATATTTTTTTCTGCATTTTCTATTTTTACTTTTTATTTCCATCATTTTCCCATACATTTTCTTTCTTTTGCAAGATTTTTCTTCCACTTTCTAATTTTCTGAAATAAGATCCTTCTGTCTCTTGGTATACATGTCTGATGTTTATTTTTTTTTTTCAGTACATGTTTTTCAACAATTTTCTCCAGTTATTTTGTATATATCCGTATTTACCTGGATATTATCACTTATTAATACATTTCTCCAATCTTTGTTCAATTATTCATATATTTCTGATCATATTTTCCATATCCTTCCAATCGTTTTGTGTTTTGTTTTTCTCTGCGTTCACTTGCTTTGGGATGGACTATTGATTCTATGACATTGTGGTCTGAAATACTAAATCTAGGACATTGTCCTTTCTTGTCGGAATGTGGTTCATTTGTTGCATATTGTGTTCTAATAGCATATCTTGAAGCTTTTCAACTGTCTCTTATCTTCTGCGCTACTATTACTCTCTTTTTATATATGCATATATACAACCACTTTCTTCTATTCGTTCTAATCCAATCCCGAAAGGAAAGTTAAAATCTCCGGATAGGAGTATATTTCCAGTCTTTATGGTTTCTGCACTATATCATCTATTTTTTCTATTATTATGTCAAACTCCTTAGTATTTGGCCGGTCTATAAAATCTACAATATTCACTACTTTTTCATATTCAAAATTCTATCGCAATCAATTCACATTCTGTGTTGCCCTATTTTTCACAGACTTTTTCCTTGATTTATGTCTCTTCCATATATTGCGGTTCCCCCTTGATTCCTATTTATTTCTGTCTGATCTATATGTTTGGAAACCCTTTACCTGGTCGTCACTGCCAGTCTCTGGGAATACCATGTTGCACTTATATTTTAACAATCTATTTTTTTCAATTTGGGTTAGTTCGTTCTAATAACTCTATTTTCCTTTTAGAGTTACTCGTGACTAAACCCTGTGCATTCATCACTATTATGGTTTGTGTTCCATCCCCATTATTTAATACTGGTAATAATATGGATCTCTCCCATGCTCCCTTCCTGTTCTGATATGATGTTCTTTTCTTCATTTCCAGGAATTCTGCCCTTAAAAAAATCCAACTTTTCTATGATATTTGCTCTTTCACCTTCATATTTATTTTTGTGTGTATACCTGCAATTATCCCCATATCTGCACCAACCCCTGGCATTATAGATGCATTCTTTGTAGTTGGGCTCTAATTGTGCATGTTTGGGTTGAAAGGTCTCATATCTTGGGGCCTTTTGTGCATAGCGTGGTATATACTCGGCTGGTTTTATTGATTCTTTTTTTGTTTCATTTTTGCTTTCATTTTTCATTTCTGTTTGCTGAGTTTTTCTGACTCTCCACTCATGGTTGCAGGATGCACATATCGACATTTTCTGTTGAATTTGCATCCTTTTCCTTCTTTCGGGATTATGCATATTTTTGGATGGAGATCTCTGCATTCATCTCCATATCTGTCTAAATACGCACATTTACCATATATTTCATAATTATGGCATATCTTTGGATGCTTGTAGTAGCATCTTTCGCCCAATCTGCAATTCCCTCTTTTTAGTGAATTGCACACTATAATCTTCTTTTCTTTTTTTTCTTGTTCTTGCTCTTCCCTAAAAGTATGTAGGTCCGGGTAGACTCTCTCGCGGTCTATTATTTGTTTCCATAGGATATTCTATTTCTACGTAAGTATGAATGGCATCACATGTTGTATCAATGATTTCTTTGGCATCCTTACACATATTCTGTTCATTTCTCTTCTTCTTCTTCTTCTTCTTCTTCTTCTTCTTCTTCTTCAACTAATTGCAGATTCAGTCCCAACTTAATTATATTTTCTATCCATACTAAGCATTGTTGAGCAGAATACCTTTGTGTCTTTACTACTTATTTTTTGTTGCACTTCAGCACAATTAGGATGCGTTGGTACGTGGCATACATCGCATTTCCTTATTAATTGTTTTGAGTTAAGAATACTGTACCATATCTTACATGTATTACACCATTTTGGCATTCTTTTTCCCAACGCATCAATCAGCATATTCACCATGTTGGACTTCTTATTGTTCTTGAAATGGAATGTGCTGATTGATGTAAACTTTCTTTATAAGTCTCTTTATCACCTGGATCTTCTTTGGAATTTCTTCTATTATTTTAATGATGTTTTCCACAGACTTGCTCCAGTTTGTTGGATCATATTGTTTCAATATGTTTGAGAATATTTTTCCGTCACACTGGCTGGAGCTATTTGTGACCTCTGTTACCAGTAGATCTAGTTCTTGTTGTGCCAACTCATGGAAATTACTCTTGCTCTTGCTGATTGTAGCAAAATCCCTCCAAGACTGGTTTGTGTTAGAGGCTGCCACCTTGTTTCAGATTTTAATTCTTTCACAAGATAACTATCCTATGCCGACGTTTTACCCGACTCTTCCGACCTCAAACTAATCACCGACTATTCACGAAAACATGAAAGAGAACTGGGACGGGGAAGGGGTCTTCAAGTCAAAATCCTTGTAAAGGGTTTTATAATATTCCTACCTGGACGGGTATTGTACTGTACTATCTTGATTGCTCGGTGTGTGTTTGTGTGTGAGTGTATAGAGAGAGGGGAAGGGTCATAGAGTCAAAATCCTTGGAAAGGGTTTTATATTATTACTACCTGGTAGGTTTTGTACTATAGTGTCTTGATTGTGTGTGTGTGTGTGTAGAGAGAGAGAGAGAGAGAGAGAGAGAGAGAGAGAGAGAACTGGGACGGGAAAGGGTCATAGAATCAAAATCCTTGGAAAGGGTTTTATATTATTACTACCTGGTAGGTTTTTGTACTATAGTGTCTTGATTGTGTGTGTGTGTGTGTGGGTAGAGAGAGAGAGAGAGAGAGGAGAGAGAGAGAGAGAGAGAGAGAGCTAGTACGGGAAAAGATCTTCGAGTCAAAATCCTTGGAAAGGGTTTTATAATATTCTTACCAGGGTGGTTTTGTACTGTGGTGTGTTGATTATGTGTGTGTGAGAGAGAGAGAGAGAGAGAGAGAGAGAGAGAGAGAGAACAGGGACGGGGAATAGTCATGGAGTCCACATCCCCGGAAAGGGTTTTATATTATTCCTATCTGGTAGGTTTTCTACTGTAGTATCTTGACTGTGTGTGTGTGTGTGTGTGTCTGTGTAGAGAGAGAGAGAGAGAGAGAGAGAGAGAGAGAAACTGGGACGGGAAAAGGTCATCGAGTCGAAATCCTTGGAAAGGGTTTTATAATATTCCTAACTGGTAGGTTTTGTACTGTAGTATCTTGAGTGTGTGTGTAGAGAGAGAGAGAGAGAGAGAGAGAGAGAGAGTAATATTTCTACATTCGCTTTATTTATGTCATATGATATGATATGTGTGTCATATTGGCTATTGTTACAAAATTACTACTGGAATTACGGTGTGTATATATATAACATATAATATATATATATATATATATATATATTATATATATACATTATATATATACATTATATTATATATATATATGTGTGTGTAAATATATTTCATTTAACTTATTTAACATAAAAGAATAAGGGGAATCAAAGTATCATCATCATCATCATCTCCTCCTACACCTATTGACGCAAAGGGCCTCAGTTAAATTTTGCTAGTCATCTCTATCTTGAGCTTTTAATTCAATACTTCTCCATTCATCACCTCTTACCTCGCGTTTCATAGTCCTTAGCCCTGTAGGCCTGGGTCTTCCAACTCTTCTAGTGCCTTCTAGAGCTCAGCTGAACGTTTGAGGAACTAACCTCTTTTGGGAAGTGCGAAGAGCATGCTCAAACCATCACCATCTACCCCTTATCATAATATCATCCACACATAGTTTCATTTCTAATCCTTTCTTGCCATTTAACTCCCAATATCCTTCTGAGAGGCTTTTTTTCTCAAATCTACTAAATCTATTAGAAATTGTTTCATTGTCATACCTTGACTCACGTAGATACAGTAACACAGATCTCACTAAACTGATATATAGCCTGATTTTTAAATGTAACTTCAATCGATTTGATTTCCAAATTTTACTTAACCTAGCCATTGTCTGATTTGCTTTTTTTAATCTTTCACTAAACTCTTATTCTAAAGACCCTATATTGGAGATCATAGTTCCTAAATACTAAAATAATACTACCACATTAATCCTTTGTCCTTCCAATGATATTTCACCCCTGTCTTCTTTCTATTTATCTTCAGCCCAACCTCCTGTGATATTTCCTGCATTCTGGCAAGCAAGCATTGCAAATCCTGTGGTGATCTGCTAACAGGAACAGCATCCTTAGCATACTGTAGGTCTGCTAAATTCCTATCACCAATCAAGTCTAATCTTTCTCCACCGTTTCTGACTGTTCTACGCATTAGAAAATCCACGAAGAGGATAAACAACATGGGTAACAACACATTTCTTTGGAGTACTCCCTGTTCACTGGAAATTCATTTGATAAGACTCCATTAACATAACTTTGCACTTGCTATGTTCATGAACAGATTTAATAAAATTTACATATTTAAGAGGAATTCCATAATAACGCAGTACTCTCGACTAAATTGGCTGGTATATACTATCAAAGGCTTTTTCATAGTCCACAAATGCCATCAAAAATGGATTTCTATATTCTATGCATTGCTGTACAACATGTCTCATAATTGAGAATTTGGCCAGTTAAGTGCTATGCCTCTTTAATTATTGCAATCAGTCAGGTCTCATTTTTATGCTATTTTCACCAACACTCCTATCTCCCATTCATCAGGTTTTGCCTCTTCATGCCACAGTCTACAAAATAATCTTGTATGTAGTAGTCTGGGAGTCACTACATTTTAGGCCAGTATCATCTCGGCAATTATTCCATCGTATCCAGGGGCTTTCCATCGCTTTAGTGTTTTAAGGATAGCTTCTACTTTAAACCCACTGAATTCATTCATGGGCACATCAAGGTCTTCATCAGCTTCAGGTATGTCAATCAAATTATTCCCATCATAAATCCTAATCATGACCTCACTAAAGTGCTTCATCCAACGTTCCCTTTCTTCATCTTCTGTTGCTATAACAGAACCATCTCTCTTTTTTGATGGGTATATGCTTCTTCTTCTTTGCCCCAGTCGAGATTTCACAAATAATTCTATGAACAATTCTTATACCACAGCCACTTCCTGAATTCATAGCATAGTCAGCCTCATCTGCTTTACTGTCTAAATATTCTATCCAGTCATTCCTGACTTTTCTTTTGACCTCACTATCCATGCTGGTATATTTAACATGCTCTACCTTGTAATTTTCATTACTTCCTCGAAAACTTTCAACAATCAATTTCTGTCTTTGCCTCGTTTTTATAGTATCCCAAGTATCATTTGATATCCGTGGAGTTTCTCCTTGTAACTGCGTGTCCCAAGACTTCACTACTACTGACTGATATATGTTCTTAATATCACACCATTCTTAATTAATTGTCTGTTCTTCGTCTCTTAAAGTCTCTCAGATTGTAAATCAATTCCTACATTCAATTGCAAATGTTTCTGTGTACTCTTCCTCTAAAAGAATAGTTGTATCAAACCTAGGTATTCTATCTAACTTTCTGTTGGTTACTTTCAGTTTCAATTTCAGTGTAGCAATGAGGATCTGGTGATCACTACCAATATATGCACCCCTATAGCTTCTTACATTTCTCAAAGTCCCCCTTCTCTCTTTATTAATGGCAATGTGATCTATCTGATTTTTGTAATTGCCACATGGTGAAGTCCAAGTATACTTGTGGATGTTCTTGTGTTGAAAAAGAGTACCTCCAATGACAAGATTGTTTGCTGAACAGAAACTTATGAAATTTTCTCTATTTCATTCTCTATCCCTTGACTATTTCTTCCAACTTTAGCATTGAAGTCGCCAATCACAATTTTCATATCTTTCTCTAGGATCTCATCTATTACCCTCTGCAGATCCTCATAATATTCATCTTCCCTTCTTCAGAGGAATCATTTGTTGGTTCATAGCAAACTATAATACTTATAATACACTACTTTGATTTGAACTTTGCTAGTAACAATCTACTAGTTACAGCTCTCCACTCGGTTAAATCCTTTTCTGCTCTTGGTGTCATCACCATTCCTACCCCTTCGCTTCCATCACCATTTGATCTTCCTGAGTAGATACATATATTGCCTTGGTCTAAGATTTCTTTACCAATTCCCTTACAACGTGTTTCAGTTAGGGCCAAGATATCCAAACTATATCTCATGATTTCATTCTCCACTAGCTGTAACTTCCCAATCTGATTCATGGTTCTAACATTCCAATTAACTATTTTCAATTACTATTTAGTATTTACAAACCAGGTTATTTCTTAGCACCCCACTACGCCTGGGATGGGGGGGGGGGGAATTCTTTTATCTTCTCTTTCCATGACTGACTAAATCTATAAAGGATTCATTGGCTATATTCATCAAAGGATAGCCAGTTCATTGTGATGCGCAGTGCCTGCCTAACTAAGGCAAGTGACTCCTGCTGGTCCATACTAATTCTAGTAAGATCAACCGCCAGGCATCGGGAGTAAAAGCCTTACAAACAGTTTGTCCATTGCCTTAAACCCATTACGTCACCTTGCTGCCAGTAACTTCGAGATTTAAGGGCATATTTCTTCCTCACCCAAAGTTCTCGTTACTTCACCAGGTTGCCTATCCGCTTATATAACCGCTGGCAAAAATGGATTGCTAAGATATTCCGCCTACCACGGTAATCAATACAAATTGGCCCTCTTTTTGTGCTTTGGTCGAAATATTGTGAATAATTTGATTTCCTAAATTTCTTTTATGGCCCTTTTTAAGAAACACACATACGTATATATACAATTATATATACATAAGTATATATATAATTATATCTACGTATATATAT
>NC_090751.1:88706803-88720090 GCF_036898095.1 Palaemon carinicauda
GGAGGAGAAGGAGTAGTCATACCCCGGACCCTGGTGTGAGAGAGATTCATGGGCGTAAGTGTGCATATCTATCTAAATATTTAACCGTTATTTTTGACGGGCCATGTACACTAGTATATGTATATGTATATCATTTATCATAATTTCCAAAATAAATACGCTAAATGAGCAAATTTTCCTTTTTAGATTCTGGTACTTTTCAAAATTAGGCTATTGTCAAATAATACAAATTTATTTTCTTAATGTATTATCATGCATGTATTGTGTGTTCATGTGGTATAGAAATTTTCCATTACTAAAATTGTATCTAAAATCATTCTTTTAAAACCGTGGTTGTATCCTATTACTGTAATGAGAATGAGGAATGCAAAATGTATTAATTAGAGTGGACAATATTTGCATGTAAAAACCTATATGGGTGAATATTACGAGGTGATTATATAATGTATATATATATATATATATTTATATATATATATATATATATATACACAATATATATATATATATATATATATATTTATACATATGTATATATATCATACATACATATATATATATATATATACATATATACATATATATATATATATATACATATATATATATATATATATACATATATATATATATATATGTGTGTGTGTGTGTGTGTGTCTACAGGATCTTATATTCGTTTAATATTCTCTCTCCTTTACTTCCTGTGTTAGTCTATAATCTCTCTCTCTCTCTCTCTCTCTCTCTCTCTCTCTCTCTCTCTATCTCTCTCTCATACACACACACACATTGGTCGGATCTTCTTAGATCGTTTTCAAACATAGTAATTTTCTCTCCTTTCTCTGAAAGCTGTACCTTCAAAAGCAAAAGGTTCCTTTCGAGCGATTCCTTGCTAAACGAAAGGTTTTAGCCTTTGCAGCCAATGAAATTGTAATTGTAGTACTTTTTGCAAAATCAAATTGCATAAATAATTCTGGATATTATTACTGGATCCCCTGGAATGTTTTATTCTACCTGTTTGGCAAAACTTGAAAGCTTGGCAAAAACAAGACTTCCACAACACAGAGAAGCCTTTCTTAAACAAACTTTCTATTATAAAGTATATTTATCTGGGCGTAAGAGCGAACACAAAGCTGTATGTGCAAACACACACACACACATTCTATCTCTCTCTCTCTCTCTCTCTCTCTCTCTCTCTCTCTCTCTCTCTCTCTCTCTCTATATATATATATATATATATATACACATATAAATATATATAAATATATATATATATTATATATATAAAGAGAGAGAGAGAGAGAGAGAGAGAGAGAGAGAGAGAGAGACCAAAACACAATAAAATATATCAAAGAAAAAATACTAAAACCGAGAAAGCCAGACTCCTAAATTGACAGTGACATCTCTGGATTATCAAATAAAAGAAAAGTTTTCCAGCTTCTTGAGTAAAACTTTCTTTGAAATAAACTTTGTCACATCTTTTACTTGCGGGGCGAGTATTCCAAAACTTTATTGCTATCTGCTGCTCAGCAGGATACGTTTTTTAATACTAATATACACAAACTCATGGCCACACATATACACAGCTATATACATACTATATATTCATATATGCGTGAATATTTGTCTTTGTATCTATATATACATGTATATAACACACATATCATATATATATATATATATATAATACATATATATATATATATATATATATATGCAAATAATAGGTTAAGTACACATTGCTTTATGAGCCGACATATTTTTTTTTTTTTTTTTTTGTATTTAGATTTCTATAAGAATGATCACACGAATATTGAGGGACTTTTCTTATCATAATGAACGGATATATATATATATATATATATATATGTCATATATATATATATATATATATATACTGTATATGAGTGCCCACGCCAATATATGTTCAAATAAGCATTCTTATTCACACTCACAGCGAGGTATTTTTTCAATACATTATTAACAACGATGCTCTCTCTAGCTTTCTCTCTATCTATCTATCTATCTATCTATCTATCTATATATCTATCTATCACAGACATGCAATAAAAAAAGAAGAGAGATTCCAGGAACTCATCTGTTTGAATCTATCTTCCACCTTCCCTGTAGGAGATGTATATTGAGAGGAGCCCTTGAGGCTCCAGGCCCCTTCCTCAATCCCCTGTGGTTCCTTCCATCGATTTTGGGGATATCTGGGAGGATGGGCCCGTCCCCAGACATTAGTGAGGAGACACAGTGATCGCAACAGACGTTAATGTTTGGAGATTTACGTTTCTCTGAGTCTCTTCTTTAGGTTTTCTTATTTTGGTTAATTTTACCTTCCTCTTACTTTTTTCTTGATATTTAATTATTATTTTTTCTTTTACTTTTTCTTCTTTTTCTGTAATTTGTATCTTAATCTATTTATTGGATTTTCTTGTAAATATTATCTTCCCTTTCTATTCATTTACATTAGGAAACCTTTGTGCAATAGGCCAAATGCTCTACCTTAATCTGTGTGCCTTGGTGCAACAAAACAAAGGCTCCATGGTAACTTTAGCATAAAAGGGCAAAGGTTTATATTAACCTTGGTGATAAAGCCCAATGGCTAATAAGTAACTTTAGTGCAATAAAACAAAGCCTCCTAACAAACATTGGAAGAAAAGGGCAAAGGTTTCTAAATAACCTTGTGACAACAGGACAAATGCTTTAACAGAAGTTTGGTGAAACTAACCAAAGGTTATTACGTAATCTCGGTGCATGATAACAAAAGCGTCAAAGTCTCTTTGGTAAAACGGAAAATAAAGACTCGTTGGTATCCTTAGTTTGAGAAGACAAGGGTTCCTAGGTAACTCTGGAATTATGCGACAAAAGTTCAATACGTGTAACCTTTCCGTTCTTACGACACCTTTATATCTGAGGAAAACTATCTCCATCCCCTTGTCCGGAAACTTTGATTATAATCTTGTTATTCCTCAGGAGAGGAAACTAATTGGTAGAGAATCTATATCACCGCAAATGAGATTGACTCAAGGATAAGTTCGCTGGCTTCAGAGTAAGGAAGGAGAAAGATGGAAGGAGTCATTTCCATGGGGCAATATTATGAAACAGTAAAGCTACTCGTTTGATTAACGAACTTTGGCTAAAGTAGGGTTTACACAATACTTGGATAAGATACCACAGAGAGAATGCAAAAAGTATAGTCGGTGTATATGCTAGGGGAACCCAAACGCACTATGGAAAAAGGGAACATGGTAATTCACACAGAAGTAGAATACACACACATTTTATATATATATATATATATATATATATACATATATATTTTATAAATCTATCTATCTATCTATCTATAAATATGTATGAGTGTGTGAGTTATAGCAACATTACAGAGAGAGAGAGAGAGAGAGAGAGAGAGAGAGAGAGAGAGAGAGACCGTCGCCTAAACAAGAAAACAATAAAATAAGACCCACATCTATGAACAGAGTCCAGCACTCACAGAAATACCTCCGGAACAAAAAGGGTCACAAAGTATCAGAAAGCATAATCTTTCTTATTATATATCACAAGCACCAATGTCCAATTGGCATCATACTCAGTCCCTAACCTCATTCTCATGCAAAAGAGTAGCTTTTAGAACCCCCTTCCACAACCTTCAACCTCTTTACTGGACTCAACTCTTGCCATAGCCTCTGTACCATGGTCTTCCACTGTCTTGGGTTAGACTTCTCTTGCTTGAGGGTACACTCAGGCACACTATTCTGTTTTATTTCTCTTCCTCTTGTTTTATTAAAGTTTTTATAGTTTATATAGGAAATATTTATTTCAAGGTTGTTACTGTTCTTTTGATATTTCAATTTCCCTTGTGTCCTTTCCTCACTAGGCTATTTTCCCAGTTGGATCCCTTGAGCTTATAGCATCCTGCTTTACAACAAGGGTTGTAGCTTAGTAAATAATAATAATAATAATAATAATAATAATAATAATAATAATAATAATAATAATAATAATAATAATAATAATAACCTCAAAATTCATCTCCGACACATAAATAAATTGTCATTAACCCCAATCTATTATAACAAACCCCAATCTATTATAACAAAGACAATTTTAATTCCACGAGCACTCCTCAGAACACTCTTTGAAAGAGCCCCATACCACCCTTCTCAAACCCCTTCTCAAAACCCTTCTCAAACCCCTTCTTAATAACCTTCTCAATAACCCTTCGCAAAAAAAAAAAAAATCACAATTTTTCACTGGCTACATATATCTATCTTCTTTTTCTTTTTACTGAAGCCGCTTACAAAAGGTCTTCCATATTCCATCCACTCCGAAAAGAAAACATTGGTCTTTTTCGCTCTAATAATTAAAAAAACAATCTGTCTTCTGTCTCATGGTGATCGGTTTTTTCGCTTGAGCAAGCAACCAGCTTCCTTAGAACTTGTTGACTTTCGTTTCGAGGCGCTACGACAACGGGGCTATAATAAGAAGAGGAAGAACAAGCTTATTCTTTTGGTGTTTCTAGTCTTTTATGAAATTATTCATTGAATGATTATTAAAAGGAATCATTTTAAAACATTTTTTGGTATTTTTTGAAGGTTGCTATGAGATGGAATTCAAGTAACATTTTCAAACTTTTTTTCATTTTTTTGAAATTTCCTGACCTTGTTTGAAGTTTCGGTAGCAGGTGCAACCGCTGTATTTGCATCTTGGACTGTTGGTATACTTCTTGCAGTGGCTTCTGGCTTTCGTATACAGATGCTTCCATGCCCAGTCTACCAGAAGGGAAACCGACATGGTTGGAAAACTCCACGGCCAAAGCAATGAAAATTTCAGTTACTTTGGCAGGTCAGAAAAATCTGCAGTTGATCGACTCTGTCAGCTGGTTGGTCGAAAACTGGGCGATATGCTAAGTCATCGTCACGCAGGCTGGGCTGAGAATGTGACTTTCAAACGCATACATTGGAAGTCTACAAAATCACTCATCCTGACTTTTGTTAGTTGAGTATCATAGCCACGTGACTATAAAGTTTTATATATATATATATATATATATATACATATACATATATATACATATATATATACATATACATATATATACATATATATATATATATATATATATAGAAAGAATAGTGATGGGAATGATAATAGGAGACAGAAAAAGAGCAACTTGGATACGAGAGCAAACTAAAGTAGAGGATATTCTAACAACATGAAAGAAAAAGAAATGGACAGGGACAGGACATATAATGAGAATGACAGATAATAGATGGAAATTATAAAAAAAAAAAATGGGTTCTTAGAGATTGCAAAAGAAGCAGGGGAAGGAAAAGAAGACGATGAATTGATGATCTAAGAACATTTGCCGATATAAACTGGCATAGAAAGGACATAAACTGAAGCGAGTGGAAGGACATGTCTGAGGCCTTTTTTCTGCAATAGACTGGCAACGATAGATGATGATTTATCAATTGCCTTGTTTTCGACACCTATGATTTTAGTGCGCGAGTACCCATTGCTTACTGTAGTGATTATACAAGTTTATATATCAACAAAAATGGTACTAATGAATTTCATTTAAATATAAAAGCATTTTAACATCCAAACGGAAAAAAATGCACTGCTGTAATTTTTGGCAGAAATAAATGTTTATCAAAGTTTCATTTGAAACCAGCCCTACTTTAAGACTTTTCTAACATCCAAATGAATCAATCTTTTCAGTTTTACGAGCTCTCTCTCTCTCTCTCTCTCTCTCTCTCTCTCTCTCTCTCTCTCTCTCTCTCTCTCCTTTTAAGACTTCTCTCATTCTCCTTTGTATAGCCTGACTTGCCTTAGATCTTCTCCTAATCCCGAAATCCAATGGGTTTTCTTTCCTCTGAAAAGAGAGACCATCAAAGGCACCAAGACCCTTTGGAGCAATTCTTTGCTAAACCGTCTTTCTTGACTCGTATAGGAAACGCTGCCTCTTTCAGTTCTCGTCTCACCAAGAGATTACTTTATATAAACTATTATGTCCTTCGTCTACAAATAGCCCCTGTAACCCCGAAACCACTTAGGCACACAAGGGGTGCTACAGAGAAGAACACACGCAAGGCACTTTCGCATTCCTTTTTATCTTCCAGAACAAGTAGTCCAAAAGGCTTCAAGCTCACCTACACAGTATGTTATTCTCCCGGAAACTGCACGCAATTATGTACCTAATCGATATATATTCCCTTCCTTTCAAATACTTGTGTCACGCCATCTATCTAACATTTCCGAGGCTTCAGTTTGACCTCGCTTCCTGTCACTTCTCAATAATAAAATTTTCAATACTCAGATCTTCACCGTTTACCCATGCTAACCTTTCTATTTTGGCTTTTTTTTTTTTGGCAAATTTTATTCTATCGACCCCTTCCGGAGTATGAGAATTACAAAATTACACAAATATATATATTTCACACAAAAACTACAAAAAGAAGAGACCAATAGATTACAACTATATTTATGTACACATATATTTAGCAAGTACATAATTAAAGCATAAAAGGTATTCTGACAAAGGAAAGTACGTACATTGAAAAATAATACCAGAATAATGAAAATCCTAAAAAGTATTAAATCTAAAATAAAGACATTAAAAGGTTAACAAACTTTGAAAGTCTTTTCAGTTCTCTAGCACTACTTGTATTGAGGAGAAGACTAAATTTAAAAGTGGTAGGTCTTCTACAATAGTAGGGCTTTAGCTATCTCTCTCTTATTTCTCTAATCACAGGACAAACTAAAACATAATGGTATTCATCCCCTACTTGAATGCCGTTGCATAGTGTGCAAGGGTGCTGATTCTCCTGCCTAGAATATCTTTCAGTTGCTACAGGAAGTTTGTGGGTACCACACCTATATTTACTAAGAGCAATTCTTTCTGGTATATCTAAATTTATAATATACTTTTCTTGGCCAAATTCTGTCTTAAAAAGTTTATAATTACTACACAATATATTTCTCTCTACTTCTGCATGCCACTGTTGTCTCTATATCTTTGAGTTTCATTTCTAGGCTTTTTATTATCCACGTGTGATTGAAATTTTCTGGATGCTCCCATATATTTGACATACCACATGAATCAAGGATAGTTTTAATTTTATGGATCCAACTAGACTTATACTCATTCGACTCGTAAATAATTCTAAGAAAACGATAATAAACATTTGACAATTTAGACGCCTTTGATTTTACAATTCTCAACCAAAATCCAATCATCCGTTTGCAAATAGATATTTCAATTTTGAATCTGCCAAGATCCCCATATACCATGCAGTTTGCTGTTCGCTTGTTCACACAGAGCTGATTTTTCATGAACTTGTAAAATGTTTCAACATGATCTAGTTTGTGGTAACCCCATATTTCACAACCGTAAGTCAAAATTGGTACAACTAGAGCAATGAATAGATCACAGTTGATATCAATGGGTAATTTAAGTTTTTTACATTTAATTAACATACTAAATAATGCTATACGTGCTTGAATGACTTGTTTCTTAATAGCTTTATCCATTTTACCATTATAATTGAACGTAGAACCAAGGTAAATATAATCATCTACAATTTCGATGCTCTCCTCACCATATTTAAAATTCGGGACATTTCTAACTTTTCCTTTAGAAAATACAACTACTTTAGTTTTTGAAACATTAATTTGAAGTTTCCAAGTATCACAATATTCTTTTACTTTCTTTAAGGCGTTTTGTAATTCCTTTGGGGATTCAGCCATTACAATAGTATCATCAGCATAAAGTAAAACATAAATACATCAATACTACTTAACTTTTCATTTATTTCCCTTGAACACATATCCATCCCATTATACCCCCCGCTAAGAAAAGACTCGAAATCATTTAGGTAGATGGCAAAAAGTAATGGGGAAAGATTCTCACCTTGTCTTACACCCATGTTACATTCGAAAAAGTTAGAAATTGTGATTCTGCTTTACACATGATTCTGCATTATTATACATATTATATATGACAGCTATAATATTACCATTAATACCATGTGAGATTACTTTTCCCCACAAGGACGACCTATCAACCAAATCGAATGCTTTTCTGTAATCAACGAACAAACAGTATATTCTATTTTTTCGATGGAGATAGAAATTAACAAGTGAATGCAATACAAAAATATGATCTAGAGTACTATATCCCTCCCTGAAACCAGCCTGCTCCTAACCCAGTTGACCAGTGCTAACATCTCTGTTTCCAACATGTTTCACCATATCAATTCTTCTTACATGAACTATACAAAGCCTATAGTTCATTTTAACAGCTTCCATTTTTTCTTTTCTTTTTCATTTTGAGTGGTATTAAAGATTTAAAATCTTAAGAATAAGTAATGTGTGGCAGAGGCAAGAAACGCCAATCTTCTAAAAAAACGACCACATACACATAAGACTTCTACCCAAACCAGCATTTCCACCCAATCTAGGACCAGAGAGGGCTAGGCAAAGGCTGCTGATAACTCATCAGGTATATTTATACGCTCCACTAAAAGCCTTATCCCTAGCTCACAGTGATGGTGAGGTTATGAACACTAAACTTCCATAAGGGCAAGTTAGATCAACAAACACTTCATACAATCTCATCTTGGTTTATATTTTAGGTGTAAATCAAGTCTCTTACTTATATTTCGCGCATAATCTTCTACCATTCATACTAACAGTCATCAAAAACTCTTTTCAATTTATTAACATTATCTTACTGAGTTTATATCTGAGCTTAACTTCCTCTTATTGCAGACACTTTGAAGCTATCTAACCAGCTTCTGCAATTTCTCTCCACTTTCAAGTCAGCATAGTATCATCTGCAAACATTCACCACTCCACTATCTGTTAAGGATTCATTTTCTTATCCCACTTCTTAGGTCTTACATCCACTGTTCTTTTTGAACAGTTATGATACATAAAACCAGTCACTTTCCTGTCTATACACAGACAGACAGACACACACACATTATATATATATATATATATATATATATCATATATGCAGTGAATATCTTTGGCTTCCAATACAAATTATATTTTTTATGGCTTCATATCGCATTAAATGACCAGCACTCCTTAGAAAAACGTTGGTTAATATAAATTTTTATACTTGGTATGCTTTGCGCTGAAAACGATTAAAAAAATCTATTGCATACTTCTAAAACATTCAAAAAAAAAAAAAAAAAAAAAAAAAAAAAAAAAAAAAAAAAAGGTTTTGAGTTTTCAATGACGGATAATAGAATCGTAGCATAACTAAACTCTACTAAATTAATAAAATATAGATGCGAAAATATTAGTAGTACCTACTGCACGATATAGAACTCCACCCACTTTCCAATTTATTAAAGAATTTGTAAATGATTATGATTCTGAAATATAGTTTTGTGATTTTATTTCACATATACCATACAAATCCAATATAGGATAATTTCGATGTTCTTTTGCATGGAAAGAATGTTGTTGAGGGATTACGTACGCCAGCATGTGGGTATTTACAGTACAATTCTAACTGGTCTCAAATCCATTCACTTAAATGAGGCCATAACCGCACCGTTTATCTTGACAACGATCCTAAATTTTACTTTGTAACGAAAGTGCTTTTGATTTGTGTGATAACTAACGATTTTTTTTTTTAGATTAAAGCCACAACTTAAAAATTTGGAAATATCGCGCTTTAATTGAATCCACAAGACAAAAATTAAAAGAATAATAAACATAGGATGGAAACCATTTGAAAAATAAAATGGGATTATGAAAAGTAGAATGCCGCTTCCTCTAAAAAGAAAAGTATTTAATGATATGGTCCTACCAGTATTAACTTATGCATCAGAAACTTGGAGCTCTAACAAAGCCATGAAACAAAAGCTAGTTACAACTAAAAGAGCTATGGAAAGAATAATGTGAATAACATTGAGACAGAAATGGACAACCGTGGATACGAGAGGAAACTAAATTAGAAGATATTCTAACATCATGTAAGAAACGGATTTTGGCAGGGCATATAATGAGAATGACAGATAATGGATGGACATTAAGAATACCAGAATGGGTCCCGAGAGATTGCAACAGAAGCAGGGGAAGGGAAAAAAGACGATGGAATTACGAACAAAAATAGTTTCATGGCGTGCACTGGCACAGAAAGACCATAAACAGACGCAACTAGGACATATCTGAGGACTATTTTGCAGTGGACTAGTAACAATTGATGATGATTATAAATAAATATATATATATATATATATATATACTGTATATATATGCATATATATATATATATATATACTGTATATATATGCATATATATATATATATATATATGTATGTTCATATATATATATATACCTATCTATCTATCTATCTATCTATCTATCTATCTATCTATCTATATATATATATATATATATATATGTACAGTATATATTAATATACAGTATATATAAATATATATATAAATATATATACACATATATATAAATATATATGTGTATATATACATATATAATATATATATATATATATATATATATATTTATAAAGATTTGCTCTATAACAGCAGCCAGTAGTATCTCCTTCATGTGTGTATGTGTATACACAAATACACATATATATGTATATATATATATATATATATATATAAATTTGGTCTATAACAGCAGCCAGTAGTATTTCCTTCATATATATATATATATATATATATGCAGACATAAACACATATATGTGTATATTCATATATATATATATATATATATATATGTATACATGAATATATACGAGTGCATGTATGCTCGTCTGTCAACACATAAGATAAGGAAATCTATATGTGAGCGTTGAATCTTTTCAACCAGGTTACAATCATCCAACATAAACTCTTTACATCCACGAATAAACTTCATAATTATAAAAATGCATCTGGCTCAAAATAAAATAGCCTTTCCCCTCGCACGTAAATCTCTTAATAAAAGGTTCCGAGAACTGCAATCTGTTAGGCAAATGGAAACATCTCTTACGTAAAAGAGAGAGAGAGAGAGAGAGAGAGAGAGAGAGAGAGAGAGAGAGAGAATTCAAAACTTTTGCAACCTGTTGCTCGCGAGAGAGACTTTCTTATTCGGGATCTTGTTATTCGCTTTTGTTTGTTTGTCGATTTGCTTCTCTTTAAAGAAAGGCTTTCTATACATATACATACATTCATCCACCATACACACACCTGTATGTATGTATGTACAGTATATGTATATATGTATGCCAAGCACGAAAAAAAAGTGAAAAAGACTTGATTATTAGTTCGCTGATATACCCAATAATGCAGAAGTACTAATTCTAATTAAGTCTTTTAACTTTACTTTACGTGATAATGATATATATCTTATGCTCATCGAGATTTTTACACAAAGATACACACTCATATACATACGCAAACACACACGCAAACACACACACACACACACACACACATATATATATATATATATATATATACTGAGATTACCAAACAATTTTTCTTCTCTTAAGGAGTTAACTACTGCACTGTAATTGTTCAGTGGCCACCTTCCTCTTGGTAAGAGTAGAAAAGACTCTTTAGCTATGGTAAGCAGCTCTTCTAGGAGGACACTCCAAAATCAAACCATTGTTCTCTGATCTTGGATAGTGCCATAGCCTCTGTACCGTGGTCTTCCGCTGTATTGGATTTGTGTTCTCTTGCTTGAGGGTGACACTCATGCTCACTATTTTGTCTTATTCCTCTTCCTCTTGTTTTGTTAAAGTTTTTGTAGTTTATTTAGTAGATATGTATTTTAACTTTGCTACTGTGCATAAAATACTTTATTTTTTCCTTGTTACCTTTCCTCACAGGGCCATTTTCCCTGTTGGAGCCCCCTGGGATTATAGCATCCTGTTTTTCCAACTAGGTTTATAGCTTAGCAAGTAATAATAATAATAACAATAATAACAATGATAATATAGATATACATATACATATATAAATAAATAAACACACACACACACATATATATATATATATATATATATGTGTGTGTGTGTACTGTATGTGCACATGTGTGTACTGTATGTGCACATATGTGTGTACCATCTTTTAGCAAACAAAAAAACTTACACCAAATTCCCCTGCTGTCATCTGTCTTGGTTCTCCTCAGCAGAAGATATTTACCGAGACAAGCACTCGAGGCTTAGCGCCACTTCCTTTATCCCTGGTGGTTCCTTCTATCGATTTTAGAGATTCTTTTGAGGATAGGATTGTCTCCCCACCCCCCCCCTCTCTCTCTCTCTCTCTCTCTCCTCTCTCTCTCTCTCTCTCTCTCTTCCATCCCGAGGATCGGGGAGGGGGGGGGGTATTATTGTGAATTACATTTCCTATTGATCTCTATCAATTCGATCTTCGTCTTATTTCGGTTTGCTTTGCCTCAATTTCTTTCATACGTTTTCTCTTAATCCATTTCTAACTTGATTTCGTCATCTCTTATTGTTTATCTTTACAATCTCCACTTGTTGTTTTTTTTTTCATTTTCAAATAACTCGTCTTTCTTATTTCAACCTGTATTTTCCTGGTCTTTCTCCTATTCCATCTTTAGGCTTTGGTTTATCTGTATATTGATTTTCTGTTTTTCATTCCTCCATCCCTCTTTTCCTCCAATAAAGTTATTATTCAGGATTTCATCATTATTGTTTTTTCTGTTGAAACTCTTTTTCATTATTTTGTAGCTGCATTATATCTCATTACGAATTTCTTCTTATTTATATTTTTATTTCAACTGCTTTTTTAATTTTTTCGTTTCCTAATCTTATTTGTTAACATTTTCCTCGTTTTCATTTTATTCATTATTACTCATCTTTACTATGAATTTTATATTGCAATTAAATTATCTTTAGAAGGAGTATTAACATCTTTAAACATACTTAGGTACAAAGGTCTTAGTGCTACTACGATTAATAAACTATTATCAGCAATAGATGAAAAATAGTGGTATATATTGTTTAAAATGTTACTGCTAATGCTATTACTTCCAGTGCATTCTCTCTCTCTCTCTCTCTCTCTCTCTCTCTCTCTCTCTCTCATGTCAAAAATCCATATTACAGGAATTACCATTAATTATTTCAATACTCTCTCTCTCTCTCTCTCTCTCTCTCTCTCTCTTTAATTATTTCAATACTCACTCTCTCTCTCTCTCTCTCTCTCTCTCGGCCAAAAATCCATATAACAAGATTTATCAATAATCATATCAATACTCTCTCTCTCTCTCTCTCTCT